>NC_036239.1:22228448-22332926 GCF_002742605.1 Olea europaea var. sylvestris
GAAAAAAAAAAAAAAAAAAAGGGATGGCCTAGGCGCCACGGATACCGGACAGGGGCCTATTTGGTTGTTTTTAAAGTGGTGGACCATTTTTGCAATTAATGAACACGATTTTTGAGCCTTTTTAAAGGCAAATTGAACCATTTCTCATTATCATTTTTTTCATCTCTAAAAACCCTAATCTTGAGAGAAAAAGAGGATACAGAAAGAATGAGAAATACAAAGCAAGATTTGGGATTTCAAAGAAAGATTCAAGATTTCAACCATTCATTTCTTCAAGAATACATTCAATGAACGGGTTTCTTCTATTATTTTGTATCTTTTTATTATTTCCCTTATTTTGTAATGAGTTTCATCTCTATTTTCATGTCCTATCTCTATTTTGTAATGGGCTAAGTGTTTAAGGTTGAGATTTATGATTTAGCTTAACCTAAATTTCGTTAATATCAATATATTTACCATTTAATGTTAAAGTTGCCATTGTCATTGTGCATTTTTTTTATTGTGTTTACATTTCCATCATTTGTTTGGCCAATTGTGCAATTATTGAGAGATTGTTGTAATTTCTAAATCAAAATAATTAAGGCCCTAAGCTGTTATATGAGATAGAAATATACGTTTAACTCTAAGAGATCCATTGAGTTATTTTCACTACGATTTATTGCAGTTGGTTGTGTTTTTAATTTTTTATCAACATAGAGATATAGTAAGTAAAACTAATCAACTATAATTATTTTTGCTCAAGAGAGGTAATTAACTAAAATTGGGAAAAACGAGTCTAACATTGTAATTTAATAATTTATATTTTTGATTTATTGAGATATTAATAAAATGACATCAAGCGATATCGTAAATCCAAATCCATTTAAAATCCAAAATCTTTTTATTTTCACAATTGTTAATTTAATTAAGGTCTAAAATTATTTTCTTCTTATTTCTAATTTCAAGAATTTAATTGTGTGACATATAATTTTTGCGAACAGTTACAACAAAAAAGTTATAGTCCTTTCTGTTACTAAAGATATACGCAAATTAATAACCTTCAAATATAGATTGAAAAAGAAATTGTCATGAATCCAATTAGAGATTCATGTCCTGGTACGAACAAGTGGTGAGCGAGGAATCGGAGAGTGAGGAGATGTCATACGAGGTGACAAGGAAGTTTCACAGTATATTCTCGAAGGAGAGCTAAGAGTGAGATTCCTGTGCCATCGCTTATTCTGTACTTGTGAATCAAGATCCTTAATTTTTCCCACAAACATTCGAATTCTTCGAAGAGCAATTTCCATTGTCTCATCATCCATATTAGCAATGCAAACCCTAAACCACCCCGGCTCGTCACAATGAAATGATGATCCTGGAGAGACATTGAGCTTCACGTCGTTTATTATTACTCGCCATAGTGTCATTTCACCTTCAAATGTAGGTTCTTTGAGCAATGGACGCAAGTCCATCCAACAAAAAAGGCCAGCATTGCTTTTTAAGCATTTTATTCCAACTTCTTCAAGTCCAGAGGTAAAGCTTTTGTGTCTCTTTCCAAGCCTTTTCGAGCTCTCTGTTAAAAAAGTTTTAATGAATTCCTCATCGGCCAACATTGATGCTAGCAAATGTTGTGTTTGGGACGAGACTAATCCAAAGCTCGACATTTTTCGCCCACAATTCACCACCGCATCATTGTACGAGTACACTGTCCCCACCCTCAAACCTGGAATGCCCATGTCCTTAGACAAACTGTAGACAATGTGAATTAAATCACGATTGCATTCCACTTCTTCAATAATTTCCGAAATACTTACGAAATTTGGAGCTCGAAAAATCGTGGCTGCATATATTTCATCACACACCAGATGAATTTCCCTTTCATTTATAAATGTTACCAGGCTTCTTAGTGTATCTCTGTCCATAGTGGTGCCTAATGGATTCGACGGGTTTGCTATGATGAGGCCTTTCACTTTGATGTTGGCTTTTTGGGCATTCTCATATGCCTCTTCAAGTGCTTGTATCGTAATTTGAAAATTGTTCGAGCTTTCACCGGCAATAGGTAGTAGTTTCACCCCAGTTCTCCAGCTCAAGTCCCTATCAAATCTGTAACCATCAAATGTCAAACTTATAAGCAATATTGATGTTAACAAGCAAAGTATTTAACGCTTATTGAGACCATACTATGCAATATATGAGGCCTGATATATTTCTGTTCCACACGTCTTGGAAATTTTTCATGTTATCAATTATGTCCCAATCTCTATATAAGCGAGCAATAGAAAGAAAAAACAAGAAACAAGAAAGGTGCACACAAAATTTAGATCCGTTCATCGCTCGCCGCTGCAGGTTTTTACTACAAAGATGGTAATCATCGTGTCTCTAGTATATATCTCACTAGAAACAGCCTTCTTACAAATCTTTTATAAGTTGCATGAATATATGTTCAAGCCTTGGTCAAGGGATTGTTGGAAATAATGCACTTATTCATCTAGTCAAAATAAAAAATTTTAGTTTTGAGTCAAAGACTTTTTGAATTATTTAATCTATTTTGTCTCTCAATTAGTCTCTTCCAATATCAGGTAGTCAAATCCTAGATTATACAGTTCTCAATTTGATGTTTTGTATTTTCTATGTGCTCAAGTCCTCTATAAATTGGACTTCATGTACACAAATTTGTTGAAGAAACGTAAAATTGAAATATTTTTCTTCATTTAAAGCTCTGCGTTAGCAACTTATGGCAAACCTCGAAATATAGTTTTACCTATGCCATAGCAACTCATAAATATTGTGGTATTGAGCTATGCTTAAGTAACTCAAAACATTCCACTGTATACAAAAATTGATGTTTGTAGTGTAAACTCAATTCCTTCCTCTCATTGAACTTTTGATAATTGATTTTATGTACTTACGCTGGATAATAAGGTGAAGGGACCAAAAATGCATCTCCAGGATCAGCCAAACAGAACATTAACAGCTCATTAGCTCCGGTGGCTCCACCGGCCATCACTATGCGGTCAGGATCAAAGATAACTCTACCGCCTCTCACCTTCCCCATAAAACTTGCCACAGCCTAAAATAAATCAAGTGAATGAAAGGCTTAGTTTTATGAATTGAGCCAAAAAAGGAAAGGAAAATAAAATCATGTCGACGACTCTATATTTATTAGCATTTTCATACTTTTCTAAATTCCGTCAAGCCATGATAATCTTGAAAGATGGCAATGTCCTTGAATGCGTTAACTCCTTCGCTAGTACATATTGATGCTCTGGGATTTTTCTTAATCCAATCCTCAACCAAGTCGAAAGAAAGCTGCAAATTATAATGATGAGACAAATCAGAAAGTAAGCTCAAGACGGCAAAACTCTTTCCCTCTATGTCTATAATAAAAGCTAAGAAATCATTCTAGAACATCAATAATACCTGATTTTCAGCAAGGCCCATTTGGATAACACCATTAGAGTTTTGAGTAGGATGAAAAGGGTTATTATCATATGCTTTCCATCCATCAAAATAAGGAGAATTTTCTCCATGCAGATCATTTGTGGCTAGCTTGGACAAAAGGTGGCCATTCTTAAACTCCATTTTCACTTCAATTACAAGTAGAGAGAGCACTATATATGTATAAGTGTGAGAAATGAAAAGTTGTTGCTTTGAAGAATGAAATGGCATACACAGCAGGTATATATAAGCATTGAATGAGGAAAATAGACAGAACTTTCAAAAGTTTGAAAAAACATGATTATCTTTTTAGAAAAACAATTCGATTTCCACAATACTATTCTTTTGGTGATTTCCATCGTAACTGCTTGCGTTCATGGGGAAGACGAAACAGTGTATCAGTTTTCCTTACTGGGTATTGATTTTTCTATGTCGTGCATGGATTGTTGGTTTTAATTTGGAAATTCTTGATCCTTATTGATTCTTGATGTTAATTAAAAGTATCCCTCTGAGTTATGATATGTCAACTACGATTTATGGAGAGAAATTTGTGGAAGTAAACTCACATATATGGTATGTATTTAAAAAAACAATTGTATAGTTGATGACGATGTTTCAAATTTGACTTTCATTTTGTGCTTTAAAGATAGACGACATGCATAATGAATATGGATGAGCTGATATATAAATTCCTTAAAAAAGTTGAATCACTTGAGATACGTCTATGACATGTAGAGTCAAATTCTTCAAGATTATAAATCATATATTATATATTTTCTTTATACTTCTTTTTTTTATATATAAATCTATAGTTTCTTACCTGAATTTGATATTGCAAGTAAAATTTCTTAAATACGTAATCTTCCATATTTTGGACTCATATCCAAAGAATATAAAGAATATGAACATGTTACATGGCGAGGGTCAACTTCAAACACCGACACTCAAGCAACGCGAGTTCCGCCATCAAGTGGAATACATATGCTTAAGATGCACAAAATAAATTATTGAGCATTAGAGATGAAAGTTAAATCAAAATTGGAATTTAATTGCAGAGAAATTTATGAAAAGTGAGAAAAGTGGAGAGAAGAATTGATTGTTCTGACTTTTGAAAATTCCAGATTGCTAGAGTAAATATCAACAATTTAAATTTTTATTATTGTATACCGATTTAGTCCACAAAAGTGTGTTCATTAAATGGAGTCCATATATATCTTTACATGTTTTTCTTTGCCAAGTACTGGGAATTTCTTATTTTAGCATCCTGCTGTCCGTGGACTCAATCTGTTCAGATTTCATACATCTAAAATTTGACAAATCAGTGGTGAGGATCATATGGGACGGTTGGTAGGTCAGTTCATGTGATTAATGCACTGCACCGACCTCGTATTATTATTTTTGTTGTTTGGATCTTGGCCTCTACACGAAGATCATTTATCTATTTTTGCTCCGCCTAGTATTATTGTTTTTCTTGCTTGGATCTTGGCCTCCATACGAGTATTTCACGAGTTCTCCTTTTGCATTTGGATATGATATATATGTCTGCTCAATCCAATACGAGTTCTCGCCATTTGGCATTTAGACCTTTAACCCGTGAAAACCAATCGATTGATTATTAACGAGTTATTTTTAAGAGAAACCAATCAGGATGAGTTATGTTTAGTGTTAGTCTCTTTTTGTAATTGGCTATTTCTTAGACAAAATTTAAGTAATGAATTTGTAATTAAAATCAAAATAGTTAATGATTGATAGCATAATCTCTAAAAGAGTCAAATATATCCAATAAAATCACATATGATCAAATGCAATTAGAAGCTAAAGGAGTGTCAAAATCTTGCACAAGTCATGCTCCAAATTCTCAATCACAAGTTGTGATACATTTTTCACATAGAATAAATTGGAAAATGTTTTTTTAGAAGAATTGTAACCCCTTGAGTTAATTTTCCAATGCACTTTGAATCACTCCAATCCGATATCAAGAGAAAAAGTTATAATGAAAATACTGACAACTGTTCAAAGACCACTTGTTGGCTATTCGATCGGCGCTCATATGGTGGTGTTATCCGTGAAACCCTAGGTTTGCAACTTTTGCTAGTTTTTTAATTCTATTCAACCTCAAACACTTCATATTATATATACCAAAGCCTAGATCATTCCAAAGGCAATTTGAATATTTATTTTACATTAGAGATCATTCATTTGAAGATCTAAAACACATTCTATTGATCTTTTTATTCAACCCCAAGATCTTTGATTCTTGAATTTATCCCAAATATTGTGGAGCCCATAGATTTAGTCAAGATAATATACCTTGACATCAAATATCAGCCATGGTCCAAAACACTAAAGATATTTGATCAAATATCAAACAAAATTCTGCATTTACCCAAGCCTTCAAAGTTATGAAGTTAGAGAAGACACACAAAGAATTCCAACGTTCCGAAACGAGTTTGTTTTTGGTAATCACGCAGAAAAAAAATAGCTCAGAGTTGCTGGCAAGTGCGGGTCGCACAACCAACGAAATTCCTTAAAAATTTAAAGTTAGATAATCAGAGTTAGTTGAGATTTAGCTAGTGTCTCGACTGCTTGTAAATTAACTTCTGTAGTGAATTTTACTAGCAAGTTTGCTCGAAAGTTTTTTATTGGGTTTCCCTCTATGATCATGTCTAATATTATTTATTATTTATTGCTTTTATTCAAATGTTTATGTGATTGTTTAAACATAGGATTAATTGCCTTAATAATCATCTAGAAACAAAAAATTGTGACTTGTTGCCTTTTATTGTGTTAATTCCACATATTTGGATCAAAATAATACAGCATTTACGTTACAATACATAACTCAACCCAACCTGAACCATTTGAGTATTATTCCTACTGTTGACGAGCCTAAAGGCAACAATCCAACCCGATAAATGAACCAACTCACACTGTGCCCTAGCACAATTTTATTTTTTTATTTTTTTTGGTTCCATTAATGTGTACAATATTAGGAAATTGTAAAGTATTTATTATTTCTTTTTTGAATATAATTGTTTTCTAATCAACAATTTTTATGTGCATGTTCTTTCATTATGGAGATTATGTTGAAGTGTCAAATACTATATCAGAAAATAACTATATCGTTTTACGTGAGTTTTTCCGTGTTCTTTTTTGTCTAAAACATTTTTAAAACTACCAGATTTTAGGCTGCAAATCCCAAGTGAAACATGTCCGCATATGATCAAAGGTACAATTGTTAGGATGACTTTCTTTCCAATATTTAGGAAACAATAGTAATCCGCTTTGATCAATTGCTCCAAGAAACGTGGCTTATTTCTTCTTTCGCTTCAATGCATTCACACTAAATCTTTGCAATATTTCTTTGTCCTTGCGAATTAAAGTTTATGTTTAAGTTAGTTAAGTGAGGACGGCCTCTAAAGTCATCGGATTTTCAATCTTGCACTTACATTCTTTTTCTGTCATTAATGTTCAGCCTTTTTTTTTTTTTTTTTCCGATGGTCGATGAAAGGAATCAGGATGTGTATAGGAACATTTCAACTATGTTGGCACTTTCATCATCTATACATATTATAGCATCGACAAAATAAAAGAAGTGTAGGTTGTTTTTGTTTCATATTTCGGCTCTGCTGCGTGTACAGGTCACACATACCGGGGGTGGGGTAATTTTTTTTTTAAAATAATCACCCACCCCCCTCACCCAGCATGTGAAGGGCTGCACAGCAGGCATTTTCCTTCATATTTTATGATTTTAACTGCTCGGTAAATAAATTCTTTCACTGATGGTTATTTACTTGGACATCATATTACTAATTTTCTACTTAAACTGTCATCAAACGTCAATCCACTTTCGAATTTTTCACACACTTTTCATTAAGTTATTTTATTACATTTTTCCATTTAACTGTCACGATAATTGAAAAACTTATTCATCTAAACTCATTTTGATACTGCAAGTCTAGAATCCCTATGTTTCGTGCTTATAATATTTCTTGCACCACGAATACTGAAAGGTATTAGATAAAATGACTGAAACTAATTTCATAAGCAAAGTGACAATTGCTCAAATTTGATAATATAAATTATGAGATAGGACTTAAGAAACTATATTAAGTTTGTTTGAAAATAATTGAGTTTGTAATTACATGGCCATGACTCACACCCACTGCCCACCTAACCTCACACTCCGGGGCGGACACAAGGGTGGCATGGTGTTACTTAACTTTAAGTGACCAAAAACTTCTGGGCAAATTCCTTATGAAAAATTAAAAAATTAAAATAAAAATCTATATTTTTGTCTCTATTTTAGAAGTTATTACGGTCGTCAAACGAAATCGAATTATTGCATTCTTCATACCATTTCAAAGTGCACACGACCTCGTTTTCTACGACGCTAATGGCCTGTAAAATGGTCGACCATAACAAATGTTACGACTTGTCAAAATAGGTTATTCCAAACTAGTATATCAAGAATTTCAATATTATGCTAACTATAAAAATTTTCGACAATCATATGTTAACCGAACCCACAAGTCGCCTATGTCATCTCGAAGCTCATTTCGAGAACTATATTACAAACATATCAAATAGTCCAAATAGACATCAAAAATAGTTTAAGGTGCGTCTTAAAATGCGTCTAACTCCCCTTTTAAAATTTTCAATTATTTCATTAATATTTGTTATTTTTGCACGACAAATTTCTCAATATAATTTGCATTATTTTATTAGAAAATTTTACATGGGGTATGACATCAAAAATTTTCAAAATTTTATATCCAAAAAAGTCATACACCATGTAAATTTTTAAATGTAAAATTCGGATGTAAATCCATATAGGGTGTGATTTTTTATTTTTTATTTATTTATTTTTTTTTTTGATATAAATTTTCGAACATAAAATTTCTCACAACACTTTTGTAAAGTTGATTGTGCTTCCTAACTCAAAATGTTTGCGTCCGCTACTGCTCATCCTTCTTGTTCAATATTCAGTCTAAATGTCAACAACGTAATAAGAGAAAAAGTCAGTTATAGAAAAGAGAATTCATTAATTTGGTCATAATTATGTCATATTCGAACCTAAAAAAGTCATGGCAAAAAAGAAATTATAGTGCAATAAAATAAATGTATTGTTATTATAGATTTATTTATCTTAAAATTATATGTTTGACTTCGACATATTAAAAAGTCCAATAATTTTACTTGTCTGGTCATCTCTTTAATAGTTGGAGTACAAGCGCAAAACATCGTTTGGTTGGTCAGTGGCGAGCCAATCATTTTTTATTATGGGGTCAAAGTTTAAGTATTAAAAATTTTCAAGCAACATAATATTAATGAAAACAATTCAATACATTACTACAACAGTTTACTACATGCATACTTGAAAAATCATGTAATTACATCAATATCAATCTTATCAAATACATCGTTACACTCTAATCCAACAGTGTAGTTCAAACCGTGGGTGAGGATTGAGGAGTCTGATTTTGAGGTAGAGAAAAAATGTGGTAAGCCGTCAACGTCTGTGCTGGTGAGTTGAATAGGAAAAGGCAATTATTCTTTGGTAGAAGTGGCAAACTTTGGTTTTGGAAGATCAGTTGGACTTAGGGTTTGAGAGGAAAAAAGTGAAGGAAAAAAATGTCGTGCAAATAGAGGTAAAGTGAAAAAATATAGATATAAAAAAAGAAATTGTCTGTGGGGTCAGCCACCCCCACATGATCCGCGTAAATCCGTCCATGCCGTGGTGAGTGTGTAGCTTTATGCTATCTTTGTTCATACAAGCATGGGCGGAGCCAATGCCTGCACTGGACTTTGGGGCAGAAAAAAAAAAATTTTTTTTTCTTTGTTAAACCCACTTCTAAAGTTTCAGATATCGATAATAGTGAACATCCATAGTCTTTTTTCAATATTGGATGTCCAACTCAGAGAGAGAAGCTCTATTAAACCCATTCCTTCAAAATTCAATTGACCCAAACTCATTCATTCATTTGAATCAATCCAACCCTTTGTCTGTGAGTGAGAGAATTCTTCCCTGTTGCAGTGTCGCAGTTCCGATTCGCACAGAGTATTAAAACTCACAAGGAACAAGTGAAATATATAAATTATGTTGTTTTTAATATTATCATACTATTATTTTATTTTTTTAGCGTCATTACATCCATGACCAAAATCTCGACATTCGACGTCGAAAAAATTTTACCCACACTGAACTAGAATCCCGGCTCCGCCCTTGATACAAGCCTATTTAAAAATAAAAATAAAATATCAAGATAGAATCATTGAGAAAGGTGCCACCAAGTGAGATCAAGTCCAAATGCATGAGTACTAGGTCGATACACTCGTCTTTGAGCAAAGTTCATCATACATGAATATACAGTCATCCATAATGAAGAATTGTGTTTCTACAATTTATTTTTCACTACATTGTTTGTTACGAAGGACAAACCACTTAGCAATTAAATTATTTAATTAATACATTTCAATCTTGACCTTTAGATAAAGCATTGTCTAACCTGAAGGGTTTAGCTCGGGCTAGACCATTGCTATAAACAGACACTATTCCTTCCACTTTCAACTATTACAATTAGAAATTTCAATACTTTGTCAAACAATCACATCTAAAAGTTTGAACGATTGAAAGGATTATATATTTAAAAAATATCTTCAACAAATTTTAAGGATGACACTCTTGATCTATCAAATTGCTTATGGTAAATGTTCCCCAAACCAACACTTGAAATATAAAATTAAATAGGTACGTGAAATACAATTTACAATTGCTTAAAGCTCGTATATTTGAATCGAACTCTAGACGACTAGTATCGAAATGTATAAGTTATGGACAATGTTCATTCACATCACTAAACATTGTAGCAATGAAATTTGGAGTACAACAATCAATTATTTTGCATGCATTCTCCAAATTAAGTTTTGTGAGCACAGTTTCAAATCAATTTGGATTGCGAAGGGAATTTGAAATTTTTTTCACATTGAACAAACAAATCATGTGGTTAGGAAAAGAAAATCAAACTATGGGCACTTTTTTCGAAGGAGTGGCCAAATGGCGAATGGTCAATTCAATTGATATTGGAGATGAAACATGAGACTTATTCTCTTTTTCACGAAGTGCTTTCTGAGCATTCTTCCTAGCCCAAAAAAACCCTAGTACTACCCCCAAGAAGCCTTTATTGATAGCGAGAGGGGAGCTGCTGTCAATATTGAAAATGTCCTTAATTCCTCGATTCATTTCATGGCGTGAAATCCGTCATTAGCTAAACAATTATTTAATTAGATTAATGTACTGATATTGTATAAAATAGGAAAAATTGGCAATTGCCAAAGTTTTTGATGTTAGATTTTGATAAATATCAAAACGTTGTAGAATTTGCATATATCAAGCCATTATTAAAAAAGAAGTTAATCTTTAAAGAAAATTTTGTCTAATAAACCATATGGAATGTGCCCAAATAAAATGGTTTTAAATGATAACAATGCCATATATCTATAATTATTCCCTACCAAATAAACAATATTTCTTTCGTGTACATAATAAAGTTATTTATTTTGGCAGTAAATTGAGAAATACATTGACTAACAAAATAACATATTTTTTTCTCAAACTTATAAGTAGATTTTTGAAGTTTGTCTAACATCCTCTTAGTTTCACACAAGTGTCTAAATGGACCAGGGGACAAAAATATTTCAAAGTATCTAGATACTTTCAAAACTATTTAAGGTAATATTTTTCGCTTGTGTGAGCTTCCTGATTCATTCTTGTAAAGGGCATCCAACGCCAAATTTTATTCTAAGCAATGACTAAAGATGATTAAGAATTAAAACGAGGAATTTAATCATGTTGAATAGTTAAGCACATTGTTTTTTTCGTGCTGGAAAGTATTTGGTCTTCTAGATGGTATATGGCATCCATATTATGTTGACTCATATGACTAATAAGTTCTAAAAATTGTCATTTTCGCATATCCGCTAGTCTTTTATATTGGCTTAATCCTATGTTTTTACTGCATCGACACAAATTTTCGTCTCTGAAGCCACTCTCTTTTGTAGTGAAAATCATTATCTCAATATCCATTAGCCAACCACCTAGTTTTCAGTATGTATCTAGAGTAGAGTTGTGTCAAGTTTGAACGTGGCTAGAACTTTTCTTTAGAAAGGTACCATCTGTCAAAAAAGACTCTTATCAGATTGTCTTTGAAATCCCCATTAAAGACCGATTCTATTGTTAATCAAATACCTTATGCATGCACATGCATTTTTATTTTTTTCACCATCATGAGTTGTTTCCAGTCCAAAGGCTTATAGCTGGATAGATTTTTCTCTTATTTAGAATTAGTAGTTTCCACAGCCATTCAGATTTGGTTTTGGATTGAAAAGGCGAAGTTAAAGCAAAAGTAAAATTGACATTCAATAGGAAGGATTATTCAAAGCAGTAGATAGGTTTAATTAGAATATGTTGATGACTTTTCTTTGAAGTTAAAATTCAATTTGGTACTTTATCCACGTCACAAAGGGGTGCACGTCAGAAGTTCTCGACGACCTAATGTATAAGCCAGAGGTACAATAAACTCGGCCAAAACGACATCCGAAGGGCTCAACACACAATTTTACTACAACATATGAAAAAATCCTATAATTTTGCTTTACTTTGTTCATCCCTTTTACTAGGAGTTCAAACACATCATGTTGGGTTGGGAGGTCTGTGTAGCTTTATGCTGTCTTTGTTCACACAGTTTCTTTGAGCAATTTTATTGAGGTAGAATTGTCAAAGTCAAATTAGATAGCACGATTAAATATAATTTCTTAATTCATCACGTGGTTATTAAAACTTGAAATTCTATCTTAAAAAGTCAACTTTATTAAGAAGAGTAGTCCAAACCCTTATAAGTTGGTCTATTTTTTCATCATTACTCGATTTGGGATTTCATTCTTTGATATTCCCCGCAAGATAATAACTCCTTTGAGCAGATCAATTTTGAAATTTGTGTACTCATTTTTGAGTTTTAATCAAATCGAATTGTTCATTGAAACTTAATAGGCTTTGATAGTATATCAAAATTTGATATTCAATCTTAAAAGGTCAATCTTATTAATAAGGGTAGCACAAGCCGTTATAAATTAATCTATATTTTCATCTTTATTCGAAGTATATTTTTATCCGTGAACTTTTGTTTATTCTAGCTAATAAGATTCTAACATAAAAGTAAATATCGGTTCCGTGGCCAAGGGGGTGTCACCTGGGGTGGCTGTGGGGCGTGAGCAGTGGCGAATCTAAAATGTTGAGTCAGCATGGTGGCCGTTGACCATGAACCATGGATCGTCAACTGCAATAAAATATTAAGAACTCGTTTGATGTCCTTTTTTTTTTTTTTTTTTGCAAAAAATGCATTTTGGAATAATGATTTCATGGAGAATGTGTAGTTAAAAATTTTTAAAAAAAATTGAATTTGAGTGTTTATTATTTTATTAGCGAATGTTTGATCGAAAATAAGAAAAAGAAAAATACATTCTGAAATAAATGGGAATCAAACAAAGCTTACATTTTAAATAGAATAATTATTTTGTTGAAATTGAACATATATAATTCTGTTATAAGAATAAATCGTATTCACCAAATGACATCGTTGTTTTGTATAATTCAAAGGATAAGGACAGGTTCAATATTTTTCCAATTGCATCAAAATTCCTAAAATCTAACATATATTATTTTGTTAAATTTAATAGACCAACTTAGCAATTGCCATAGTGGTCAAGCATTTAACATTTTCAAGAATAGCTTACAGGTTCGAATCTTCTCTGGTGCAATCATTATTACAAGAATTTTTGATAAAAATTGGATAACTAAAAATGTTATACAATAAATTGGATGGCAAAAAGGTTCGAACCCAGGACTTCCAAGATACCCATCCAAGGAATGGTGGGTTCTCAACAAAAAAAAAGGGCTCCCGGAGGATCCAACACGCACGGCCGCGGGGCTTGTCAAGTGCTGGATTTGCCAGTGGGCGTGAGGACTGTTGGAAACCATGAGGGTGGTGTTGTGGCAGCATTCTCACTATTGCGCCCACTTTTCCCTTCTGATGTTGAAGCGTATGTGCTTCGAGAGGCACTACTTTGGGCAAAGATCCATCTTTTCAATTAAGTGAAGCATAGAGTGATGCTTTAGTTATGTTACACCAGTTGATCTCTGGCAAGAATATGTTTTCAAATGCTCTAGTTTGCTTAGATATTGCGCCACTTCTTCGAGATGTTGGATATGGTTCATGTCACTTCATTTCTCGTAATGAACATAAAGTGGCCCACAAACTAGTTAGTTGTGCTATTTTTTTAAGATAACTCTCCTTTACTACAGATAAAAATTTTAAGCAATTTTTTAATTTGTTAAACAATTCAATGGCCAACAGATATATGTATCAATGGGCTGGGATATATAGCAAGACGATACCTTTTGGAGCCAATGTGGGTCATTGAGAAAGACTTTGTGGTAATTGAAATTTGTCTACGTTCAACTTGAATATTTTTTCTCTTCCTTGGTTAACACGTACTTTTCACTTATAAGACGAATGTATAAGAATATCAAATTTATGTCTTCCTCTTCAAGTAACACTTTTTGGCAATTTAATTTTAAAAAGTATGAAAATACGAGTCCACGGTAGTCTTCAAATTATTATGAGAACTTGATTAGTTTGATAAATAACAAAATAATATAGTCTTCAAATTATTATGAGAACTTGATTAGTTAGATAAATAACAAAATAGGTCATAATATGAAACACTTGTTGATAATTGGGTTATAATAATTTCCTATTTACTATCAAAACCTCACTATATATAGCAATGTTAACTTTAACGATGTAAATTCCTTGCATTATTACGTTGACATAAATTTAATTACTCATGTTGTATATTTATATTAAAAAATTTGTGATCCATAGCTTGTTTCTTTATAAGTTTTATCTTATTTTTCATGAAAATCTTGTAAAGCAGTTTACAGTTACAATAATATTTATACCTGGCTATATGAATATTTGTTTATCATTTCATTTTGTATGTTACCAAATATATTGAAAGATCTAAAATTACTAGATTATAGGCAACTATCACCGGCCACATTAATTTTAGCTTACTCACCACCTTGTCATTCTTAAAAGCAAGAGTCTCTTTAGGCTGATGCAATACATGATTTAATGGTTGCCCAAAAAGACAAAGTTAATAAATATCAAGCTAAAAGACAAATACTTGATAGAAATATATGAAGGATTATTTCAAAAACAAAATCAACAGAGTCAACAATCATTGAGAAAGGTGACACCAAGAGACACCGAGCCCGATGAATGAGTTTGAGGTCGACACAGTCCCTCATAACGAAGTTGATGGCATAAACACTCCTAAGAAAAATTTTGTTTCCTTCCGCAATTTATTTGACACTGGCTTGTTGGTTAACAAGAATAAATTACTTTAGCCGTTGAATTAATTGTAGTACTCACAATCGAAGTGATATTTCTATCTTGACCTTCAGATAAAGCATTACCCAGCTTAGCTCGAGATAGACCAATGCTATGCACAGAGACTATATATCCCTTCCGTTTTCAATAGTTGAGCTCTCACTTAAACTTGATTACATATTACAAGCTGAATTTGTAATATTTTGTTAAACTGTCACATCTAAAAGTTGAGTGAATTGTCCAAATGGTTACTGAATTTTGTAAAAAAAATTTTAAGGGTTACTGAACTTTAAAAATCACATAAATGGTCACTGAAATTTGTAAAAGTTTTCTACGAGCTCATTGAATTTTAAAAATCACTTAAATGATCACTGAACTTTGCAAAAGATTTCCACGAGATCACTGAACTTTGCTAAAGGTTTCCCAATGGTCACTAAATTCAGTGACTCTTGGGAAACCTTTAACAAAGTTCAGTGACTATTTAGGTGATTTTTAAAGTTCAGTGATCCCGTAGAAATCTTTTATATAGTTCAATGACTATTTAAGTAATTTTTAAAGTTCAGTGACCCCTTAGAAACCTTTTACAAAGTTCAATGATCATTTGGACAATTCACTCCTAAAAGATTGAACAATTGAAACGAAAATTTTATTTAATTAAATTGTGTCATCTTTCTACTTTTAGGGATGGCAACGGTTCGGTTTCGATTCAATTCGGTCAAAATCATCATCGAACCGTCAAATTTTTTATCATACCATAACCGCATCATAACCACGTAAATCGGTTCGATTCGAGTAATAACTACGAAAATAAATTATTTTTTATAGATCCATCCGTCAAATTGATATAAAATAATTTATGAAAAGAGAATCAATGAAAACAAAAACACAATATTCCAAATGAAAATGCAAACATTATCCCAAATTTCAATTACAAAATACAAATTTAACAAACAATATTATAAATATAACAATACTAAATTTTTCCTTTATTTTTTATTCTTGTGCATTGTAATTACTTGATTCATGCTCAATAATTCAAAAGTTTCAACCTTAACTCATATTCAATCTTCATTCTTCCCCACAACTCTTACTAGCATATGTCAGCACTCAAAATTTATTCCTATATAGTAAATAAGAAATGTAATTAGAGAATAAAACGATATTACCTAATCCAGAATGGTTTTAACTAAGATTTAAATAAAAAAAAATGTACCTCTTCGTCAACTTCCTCCTCACTAAACATTGTCATCCCCAATAAAAGAATGATTTTTTTTAAGCTGGTAATCGGTTCGATTTTGATTCGACGGCATAAATACCATATCCGCGCCGCCATGAACCAGTTCATTAAAATCAAATATCATATCTGCCCCATTGCACCATCAGTTCGATTTTTTTCGCCCCATTCGATTCGATTAACCGCAATTTTCGATTTTAACGATTCAAATTACCGTCCTTATTTTAGAGTACCAAATATTCAATTTACAATGAATCATTCAAAGTGTTTATTAAAACTATTTTGTTGGTGCCACCAAAAAAAGAGCCCCCACATCCCATTGCTTTCCCTTACCAAATTTCTAGCATGACACTCATGATCAATCTAAGTGCTTATGGATAATATACCCCAATTCATCAAAAATAAAATAGAAATAGGCTCACGAATACAACTTATTAGTAGTTTCAACTGCTCAACTCCTACACTCAAAACGACGAATATCAAAATATTTAAGCACGAGACTACTTTTACTAGAATTACCAAACATTGTAGCAATGATATTTGGAATTCAATGATAAACCACGTTCTGCATTTCAATTTGGGTTGGCGATGGGAGAGTTTTCACAAATTTTGACCTAATATTTTAACTTTTTACCTTTACAGTAAACCATGTGGTAAGGAAAATCAAATCAAACTATGCACTTTATTCGAAGGAGTGACCAAATGGTGAACCATTCATTCAATTGATATTATCCGTTAGATTAATTTACTAATGTGAAGATATTGTCAAAATAAGTAACTTAATTTTAGCATTAACTAACAACGTAACTTGTTTACTCTCGAAATTATAAGAAATAATTTTTTGCCAATCCAAACATCCTCTTATGTTCACACTTCAATTTTTATTATCCAATAGATTAGTAGTACTAATGTTGCATAAAATATATGTAGATATATTGCATCTAAAAAAAAAAAAAAAAAAAATTCTTAGTGTCTTTTTTGGTAGGGATTAAAATCTAGATTCTAATTTAAATTAAAGTCGACAATTAATTTTAACTGCATATTTCATAAGATCCCACAATTTTCAACCACACATTTCATCAACTTTTATCAAAATTTACCAAAAATTATTCTTGTAAAGGGCATTCAACAATAAAATTTATTTCTAAGGAATTATTTGATAATGAGCAAGAGTTAAAACAGAATTTGATCTTGTTGAATTTTTAAACGCATTATTTCCCTTTCATTTCATACATCAATCTTTTAATTGTCTATCAAAAGTTTAATGCGTGTACGACTTTTCATGAATTTAAACTTAAAAGTTGAAATAAAGGCCGTTGAAAGTTTACATTTTTCTCTTTTTTAGTATTTTCTAGTGCCATTAACAATTTTGATTCTTTTTTAATCCTTTTCGGCCAAAAGACAAAGTAAAAGCAAAATGAATATTCTATTCAAAAGGCGTGATTAGAATCTATTGACGACTTTCTTTTGACTCCGTAAAATTTAAATATCAAATTCAAATGAGTTCCTATTTGGTTTAGCTAAAAAAGTTTATTAAAATTTAAATTAAAATGAACAATTAATTTTAATTACACATTTCATTGGATTCACAATTAAATCATATATTGTATCAAATTTTATCAAAATTTTACTAAAAATATAATTTTAATCTAAATAAAAAACAGAGCATAAGTTTACTAATTATCAAAGATTCCCGACAAGGGTGTACTGGTAAGAGTTAACAGAACCCTTACCGACGCCTTACATTTGAGGGGTTGGAGGGATTGGGTAGGTTAATTTTTTTTAATATTGATTATTTAGTGAGACCCACACTTTTGTGTGTTTTCTATAAATTCTCTGTAGGAAAATTTTTTACACCAATCATTTTTGTCCCGACAATGGTTTTGTCTAGCATTTATAGTCAAAAAAATGTACCGATAAAAGGATGTGAGGGCAGAACATGGGGGTATGGGAATCTAGGCTAAAATGACGCTATAGTCAACGCATTCCGGTGACCTTTAAAGTAATATATTAAAATTTACAGGTCATTTTGAAAAATAACCCTTAAATTCCGTCGATTATGCCGATGGCTTATGACTAATAATAATTGAACGTAGGACCTTACTACATGTACATCAAATTTTACATAATAGATTACATATTGTTACTCTATCATTTATCAATTTAAAACAGTCAATTTTTTCATTAAATATTTTCCTTCCACATCATTTTATGCAATCTCTTATGTACAAATTTTATGTACGAGCAATATAATCCTTAAATGTACCAAATAATCGCTGAAAAATTCCATCAATTATCATTGATTAATAATAATAATAATAATAATAATAATAATAATAATAATAAATTAAATGGATCAAATAATCACCCGCCAAAAGTTTTATCATAGGTAATCTGATGTGAATTAATATTTGTGGGTAATTTCAAGCTGTATTACTGATAGTCATGATCAGCACGCTTCCATCATCATTACCGACTACAATGTCATCATCAACATAATAGTAGTTGGTATCAAAGACAACAATTTTAACAATTGTGTTATCGATTATTACCATTACATCGTTACCAACAATTAGTGACTACATTATCATTATGTTGTTGTCGACAATGCTATAATCGCTTATCGCCAGTATAGAATTTGGTTCTTTATTTTAATTCCGATTACTTACTAGCATCAATTTTGTCCGTTAATTAAATTTATTAAAAGAAGAAAGTATGATCGAAATGCAAGTTATAACTTAGAAACACATTGAGTTTTTGATTTATTGGTTCAGAGATAATCACTGACCAGTAATCTATATAAAAAATAAAAGTAAATATGTAAATTTCAAATTTTTTAGGCCTTGTCAAATATGGGGCCTTAGACAAATCCAAAGGGCCTGATACAGAATTCTTCTATCAGTATCCAACTTTACCCATTAAACTTCAAATAGCTGTCTATAGCATCATAAGGAGGATCTCCCTTTCCAGGTACAAAAAAAATGGTGTATAGCACTATAAACTTTTGAGTGCAAGATAGAGCATAGAGGAATTTCAGAATGTCCTCACAAGTTCCAAATGTCTCTTACCTAAAGTGCATCTTGGTCTCTCAATTTGGAGTCCCAACTTCAATGCCCAACCTAAATATTTTGTTTTTCGGTTCACCTAGTCAATGTCTAGCAAAGGCACCTGAAGTTCAATATCACAAAAACAATCTTCAAAGAACTACCACACTCAATAAACCACACATTCTGGACAGGATAAATCCCTCATTCGATGCTAATCTCCATCCAAATGGATGTATAAAATTGAACCATTTCTTTCTACAGAAATATAAATATTGATTGTCACGTTTCTTCGTTCAGTTAATAAATATTCCAACTTTTGTTTGATAAGTACAATATTTCAACAAAGGAATGTTGGGATAGATTAAAGCACGCTCCATAATTCTTCAGGACTGAAGACATTCTTGAAACAATGTTCATAGGTCACTGACCTGTCCTTTGAAAAAAGTGTTCAATCTGCAAACATCCTTGGGAGTGTGAACTATTTGTTTTAGCAACATGCTTGAATTTTTTTGCACAAGACGAAGCATCCTCAATGTCCTGGAAAAAATAAATTCAAATCATAATTTTAAATAGTTCTTTAAATGTAACCACAAGCACAATTCAGGACCAGAGTGTCACTTCAGACGCAGTTCATGGATGAACACGTAAAAATTGTTTTGCAGTAACAAAAACCAGGAATGAGAAGAAATACCCACCGATGATGACTGGCCAAGAGATCTTAGAACTTTAATTCTACCACCTCTACCATCAGCTCCAACTGCAATCAAATTGCCGGTGCTTGCATTTGATCCTTGTAACCCTGTTGATAATGTTGTTGATTCCTTCCGTTGAGCCTTCTTGCACCATTTCCCCAAGTGCCAGTTAGTTCCATCAGGACCAAGTAACCCACCAGAGAAGCAATTATCACCTGGAAACTTATAGTTGGTCAAAGAAAGTTGAATGCCGAACCCCAACCCACCCCCATAACCAAGTGCATTCAATAGGAAAAACTAGATATAAAGGGAGGGTAGATACTTCTCACATTCCAAAGCAATTCGTGCTGCATTACTCATCTGCTAAAGGCAGTCTTTTTAAAATGATAGTACCATACTAACCTCAAATGTAAATGGTCCTATACAATACAATTATATATAGATGAAAAAATTACCCTGTGCAACTGGAACTGAAGTCTCCTTCCTAATATGAAATGAGGTTTGAATTGAACTCGAGTCACCATAGCATATCACCTCATCATCAATGACAGCAGGTGGATGTTTGGCATGGTCACCCAGGTTGCCATCAACCCCATCTTTGTTGCCAAATATTTGCACTAGTTTTTCATCGTTTGTATTAGAAGCTACATTTCCTCTTGATAGATGGGAACTCCGCATCACTGTCTCTTTGTCAATTGAAGCCATCAAACTTTCAAATGAGTATTCTTGCACATAACTAGAAGGATATATCATATCTTCGTCCTCGTTTATTAATATAGGACCACTCTCCTTATTGTTTTGATCAGCACTACTTCTAGGTGTCATATCATCTACTGAGCTTTTCCTGAGCATGGGATTGGAAGGTTTGAATTTTCTCATTTTCCTTAAACAAAATGAATTATCTGGCATCCCGCTGGTTTCATCTAAATCAATCTGTAAATCAGGTTCCTTCATTTGATCTTGCGAACTCGTCTTGATTTTGCAGTATGGATCAATTCCATTTGGTACTTGAGCAGCAATTTTCTTTGAAGCTCTCAAAGCTTCATTATCTTTTGCTTCAATTGCTATCTCCAGTTCTTGGACTCTTAACTATGAAAGGCCGGGAATTAGAATACCTAAACACCAATAGAGAGATTTAATTTTCTAGGTTTAACATACCTTTAGCTTTTTTATTTTATCTTTAGCCCTCTCAAGTTTTTGAGCTAAACGGGCTTCCCCTCTTCCTAAGAGGTTGCACTTGGCCATCAATTCCTTGTAACTCCTGCATAGCATGCAATATTAATCATATACCAACTGGGGAAACAAACTGGTTGCACAAAAAGCACATAGAACTTATTTATTTAAAGGTTTCGCAGGCCAAAAGCTCCACAATAACTTGCTGCCCATTCTTACGAGCCAAATTCGGGCCCATGTATTTAATGTTAGTATGTTTTATGTAATTGATGAAAAAGAATTTATGCCAAAATGAGGTTTATCATGAGCATTCTCTTCACAGCATTGATATTAGTCAACACTCATTCAAGTAGAACTCACTATTTCCTCAGTCAAGAACTAAACCTCCCCATCTGATTTGACTGTGAGTATTTAAAGAGTTGAAAAGTTATTTGGGGTAACTTTCTACTCTCAAAAGTATTGGCAAGAATCTTGGTGAATCACATTGTGTACATTTTAACAGAGGATATTTATGCAAGGAAATATTATTTAGGAGAAAAGGACATTAATCCCATAAAAGAAATGGGATCCTTCATTTCAAGGCCAAATGGAGGGGGTATAAGAATAGTGAACCAGAACTCACTGAGGGACTTTGATTATGATCTTATGTGGTCTGATTATTTGTCTTCCGAAAGTAACATGAGTATTGGCCACTTTGGTATCTATCTGGTTTAATTGGTAAAACTGTCATGAAGATGTGAAAACACCAAGGTCCATCTATAATACAACTATCTTGTCATGGATCACCAATGACTTTCTTACTTGTTACGGATCACCAATGACTTTCTCAAAACATCAACTGTTTCTTTGCTGCCAGCATCATGACCGAGAGAAGCAAACTTCAAAACCTCATCTTCCTCCAAGTTTAAATCAGAGGCCCTATGTTATCAGCAGGAAGTAAGAAACATTGAGCAATCAATATTTATATTGCAATGAAGCAATAATTGACCTTTAAAATAGATGCACATACAGTTTAAGTGCTGCAAGTTCCTTGGCTAAGACCAAATTTCTCTCCTGAAGCTTCGTGCGCTCCAGAGTTGATTTATCCAGGTCCTTCAAAAAAAATTGATTTATCTCAATTAAATGCTTTTAATGGGCTTCACAAACCATAACAAGGAAACTCATAGGTGTGTACATCAACCATCAAATGAGAGTATAAACAAATTTCACCTCTGATTTCTTACTAAGCAACTTCTGCACAGTTGATTTCTGAGATAGAGCTTCATTTTTCAGGGTCACTTCTACTTTCAATTGCTCCTTGCACGTGAACAGCTAATGTAAAACATTAAACATTACCATTAGAAGGGAATTGTTTATGGCCTCAAATCATCCGCAGGATATGTTACAAATACAGTTCTTTCGCAATTTAATAAAACCAGAAAGAAAAACACAAAATCTAACTCAAATGTCATTCCTTAGTCTTTTGTCATCAACACCAAGTTAATAGCTTTTTGACAATTTGCAAAATTGACAGAAAAAGTCCGCATTCAGGAAAAGATGAAAAGTCCCAAAAGTCCACACTTTTAAATTACAGGATGCCTATGCAACTTTCCAGAATACTGCTAGTGTCAACAGCGGCATGATCGATATGCAACAT
Organism: Olea europaea var. sylvestris; assembly: GCF_002742605.1. Classification (NCBI taxonomy): domain Eukaryota; kingdom Viridiplantae; phylum Streptophyta; class Magnoliopsida; order Lamiales; family Oleaceae; genus Olea; species Olea europaea. The sequence goes on from NC_036239.1 coordinate 22,251,101, forward strand.
AAATAGGTGCATGAAGTTCTGGGCGGACTTGTACTGAAATTAAACATATTTAAGTTGCCTAACTGTCATATAACTTCAAAAGAGGAAACTTGTGGAAGTAAATGATTAAATCATGTCTAAAATAAAGATCCTTTAGATGAATTCATCAAATATGAAGAAGGGTCAAAATTGTGTTGACTTTAGTTGTCCCCATGTTATTTGATCAAAGTGAAGGATAATAATGAAGTGTGACATCAAAAGTTTGTCTTTTCAGTTCTCTTAGCTCTCTAGCAGAGTAAAAAAATATAGCCCAGCAATTAACATCAGCTTTATATTTTACTTATTATCACCCCCAGCAACTTTGCATGCCGAAAAATTTGAATTAGCTGATTAGGTAACTAACCCAGATTGAAGTTAAGGAAAAGAGATAACGAGAAAGTAAATATAATGAAGAGTGAAAGAAAATATTACTAGAAACAAGCGAAACTGTTTTCTTGACTATTAATAATTATTTTGCACTCTACCACACAAAAAATTGCTGCGGCTCCAATCTAAGCTAATAACCATTTTTTTTTTTTTTAAATCTCTAAGTAGATAAGCAGAGAAAGAGAATTCAGCAGAATGGGGAATACCTGATCAATGACTTCTTTAAATTCCTTTTGTTGCACCTCCAATGCAGAACCAAGTCCCACAACCTTTCCTTCTAACCTCTTGACCTCTGTTCGCAATTCCTCCGAATTTTCCTCATAATCATGTGGTTTTTGAGAAAGACTTGAATCGCCTGGATCATTAATTGACTGAAAATAAAGGCGCCCCACTTTTGCCTCTGTACAAGTCTGTTTGCATACTGGACAATTCCTCTTCTTTCCATTTGGGCAGTACTCAAACCATTGTTGAAGACTAAGATTTGAGCAATCATACTGAGTCAAATTTCACCGACAATTGAAATAAAACGGACTAATTCAAACCACACTACAGATAGTCACAATCTTTTTATGTGCAAGTGCAAAGCAAGGCTCTTTATACTCCCTGGGAAAATTGACAACAAAATGAAAATGCATATGCAAACAACCATATATCCATACACCTTCAATATATATGTATAATGATTAGGCCTAATAAAATTATTGTGATAACAATCAAACTGAAAACTTTTCATCCTATACTTTCAATAAGATACTCAAAAATGAATTCATTTGGGTGACCAAAATTTCTGAACTACGCCCCCTTTGAAGAAATTCCATAAATCCAAAAGATCCAAAATTTCTACACTTCTTTAGTTTCAAATACACCATTCTATGAATAATTTGACAAACCCAGTCTATATAATAATAATAATAATAATAATAATAATAATAATAATAATAATAATAATAATAATAATAATAACAACAACAACAACATTCTAAAAAAGGGTTCAGTTTATTCGGTGCAAAAAACCATCATCTAACTGAATAAATAAAAATTTCTGCATAAGAAACTGACCAGAGCTCGTGAAAGACGTGGCCGCAAACAGAAATGGATTGAAGATCTTCTATTATGGGTTTGAGGTCCTCATAGCAGATTGAGCATATGGTTCTGGCAAATGAACTTTTATTAATATTATTGTTGTTGCATCCAACCATAGCTTTACCATCAGAGAATTATTGTGTTTTTCCATGTTTACATAGTGTACGAATGAGGGTTTTCGCGAATTTTTTTAAAAAATGGAGCGAATAAATGGGCGGCAAATGGAAAAATGGATGACGGAAGTGGTAGCCAACGAAAAGTAGTGTGGCAGATCACTAAAATTACCGGTTAAAGTCATCAATGGTCATCCAACTTTAATTTAGGTGTACTGAATTGCTAAGGGGCTGTTCTTTGTATTTCAGATTTTAGTTTTGAGTTTTGAATTTATTTTGTATTTTGAGTTTTGAGTGTCCATTTTAAAATTGTTGAAAACACGTTCTTTTTGTCATTTTGAAAAATTGTTTTCAAAAATTAAAAAACGCGTTTACTTTCTAGTTTTGAAAAATTGTAAAAGCAATTATTCAATATATATAAAGTTTATTTACTTATACAACAAAGCAAAATCAGTTGTCATAGTAGTTAAGGCACTAAAAGTCCATGCTGATGACCAGGGTTCGAATCTCGGTTCACCTATTTATTTGAAAGATTTTTATATTGTGCATTAAAAAAAAAACACCTTGGTATTGAAAGTAGGCTGATGAAATCGAACTTAGGGATGGCAAAAAAACTCATTAAACCCGATACCCACAGGACGGGTAATACCCGCTTAATTGGGTATGGGGCGGGGACGGGTAACAATGCGCCCGCCCCATTTAATCTTTAAAACTAAGAGAAAAGGCCAAACTACCCATTGCCCAGCCCAACAACATTTATACTTAAGACTCCACTTTCCTAGGCATTAAATAAAGGGAAAAATTCATAAATCCTAGCACAAGTAGTGATTTCAAAACTAAGATGACAAGTTTGAATGTGTAAAAATCCCTAAAATCAAGCAATTAGTTTCCATTCGTGACAAACTCCCTAAAATTTACGATTTAATTTATTTAATAAATTATTTAGTAAAATTTATGTATGATTTAATTAATTATATACTTTATTAATTAAATATATTGTGGTCACATATCTATACAATTTGGTCACAAATTCACAATTTAATTAGTCATATTATTTTTTGGTCAAAAATTATAATTTTTAAATGCCACAAATTATTTTAGAATCACAATTCAAAAACTTTGTAGGTCACAATTTGTTCAATGGTCACAGATCAAAAAGTAATCCGTCATAATTTTATGTATCGGTCACACAAAAATATTATATGTCACAAATTAATATATTTTTAGGTCACATTAGTCACGATTCATCTTATTAATCGATCATATATTATTTATTGGTCATAGATTAACCAATTAAATGGTCACAATCAATTAAATAATCTGTGACCACCACCACAACAAGCACAACACCACTAGCCACCCCTCATCATTGCACCACAAACCACCACCACATTAACATAGACCAATCACCAAAATAGTGAAAAACAAACCACTTCCTCCTCTTCATGCAACGCGACCTTCCAGCCTGTACTCTCCTCTCCAACGACTTGCACATCAGACACTCCAAGATATGTAACTTCTTCGATTGGATTTGTTCCTCTGTCCAAATCACCAGAATCATTTATTATCTCACTACTCTTCCTGAGTTTCTGCAAAGGATTCTGAAAAGTAAAATCATTATCTATCACAAGAACAGAAGACTCAATCCCATCATTGTTTTCAGTATCTCCAATTTCCTTCCCAACAGCAATTTATATCTGGCCATCAGTGTCAACAGATGGGTCCTCAGAAACTGCTCGACTTCTTCCATTTGATTCCTCATCCAATTCTTCATCACTATACTACTTAAGAAACCTAGCATGATTTCTAGAATCACCATTCTCTCCAACTTTATATTGGGCAATGGAGCCGGAATCATTTTCTTACACTGCCGGGGGGGAGAGAGAGAGAGAGAATAATTAATTGGAGATGATAGGTGGAGAGAGAGTAACGGGTGAGAGAATAAATTGGAAAGAGAAATTGATTAGACTAAGAAATTGGAGAGAGAAGATGGGTGAGAGAATGAAATTTATATAGTTAGTATTTTATATTTAAATATAAAAAATCTGATTTTTGAAATGTTAAACTACTCTTTTTATTTTTGAACCCTAGATTTTAACTCTAAGGTTTTGTGTAATTACCACTAAATAAAACCTACAGCCCACGTTACCCATTATTCAGTAATTCAGATTTCAAAGTCACTTTCTTGAAGTTAGAATTAGGGTTGCCATGTTACTGTGTTTCTTCACGCACTCACGTCTCACAGTCTCAATCTCTCTAGTCGTCTCTCACTTCCACTCAATTCTTCAGCCTAAGGACCCACGTAATTTGACAATCTCTCAAACCCTTCATCTTCTCCAATCTCCATGCTATCTTCTCTTTGTTAGAATGTTGGAATAGTAAATTTTTTGCATGGAATTTTATGGTATTTTATTTTGTCTTATACAATATTGTATTTTGATTAATTTCTATTTTAAACCATTTGAGTTAACTAAAAAAAACAAAATGTTGTAACGCCTTGCTAATGACGGGAGCTTCATGCATGAATTTGTGCATCAGAAGAATTAATATTCCGGAATTCTTTTCGAAGGAAAAGCAGAACTGGAATCAGTTGGATATGAATCTTTGGGAACTAACGGGTTGAGTGGTTGACCAGTTTTTAAACTAAAAAATATTTCAAAGCATACAGTGATCTCCCACATGATATTAATTTTATTCTCAAATGAAAACCATTACGTCTGTGTTATGTTTGAAACAAATTCAAAAGACTCTGATTTGTTCGAGTTAATTTGATAGACTCAAACAATTGTCTCATTTTAGCTTTGACCCCGGAACCACTTTTATTGAATAACATTTGATCTTATTATTACAGATTAGTTAAAATCGTTAGTTGGTTCTCTCATTTTATGTTGACAACTTGATCACTTACAATGGATGTCTCGCATATTTTTTTTATGTTGACAACTTGATCACTTCAAATATTGGTCATTGTTTTATTACATCACATGGGAATTTAAAAGTAGTGGATGCCATGCTATACTTGTGCCTTAAGCCACAAGTTATGGCCGGTGGCTAGTGTGTTCCTTTCTATTAATTCACAAATCTTCGTTAATACATCTTTGTTACGAAATGTTTCAAGTTCAACAAACAAATTGATGAAATATAGGTTGCGCATCTGATAAATTTTGTTATTTATCATATACCTTCATACTTACAAGTCGTATGGATTCATTTCAAATGTCTAGATTACAGCATTGTACATCCATACCAAGCATTGGAAGTACTCTAGCACGATCAAGTGATAATCCATCCCATGAAGACTTACCTAATCAAATAAATTCACAACAAGATCCAATAAACTTGTCTGATGAGGAAGAGGATAGTAGACAAAGTAAGAAAAGAAAATTGACTATGGTGGTATGGAAACACTTCAAAAAAAAAGGGTCATTAAGGAGGAAGACAAGGCAATTTGTAACTATTGTGAAAAAAATTAGGGGCTAAAAGTAAGAATGGGACAAAACATTTGCATGAACATATGAAAAGATGCCCTCGCCGAAATCAAAAAGATATTAAGCAAGCATTATTGAATCCATTAAAGGAAGCATGTGGAATGGTTTCACGTGTACTTACTCTTTTGATCAAGATAATGCTTGGAAAGAACTTGGAAAAATGATAATCTTGCATGAGTATCCTCTTTCAATGGTTGAGCACATTGGATTTAGAAGATTCACGAATACTTTACAACCATTATTTAAGAACGTTTCTCGTAACACTATAAAGAATGATATTCTGAAAATTTATGATTACGAGAAAGTGAAAGTGATGAGCTTATTAGAGAGGAACAATAGCGAAATTGCAGTCACTACAGACATGTGGACTTCTAGTCAGAATAAAGGATTCATGGCCATCACCGCACATTTTATAGATGATGCTTGGAGACTTCGAAGTGAAATTATAAGGTACTTATCTTGTATGAAATTAATTTAGCTCATTGTTATATAATATTTAAATTTATTTTTGTCATAATAATGTTATTTTTATTTATTGGATACATGTTCATATATGTGCCACGTCCGCACACGTCCGAGGCATTGAGTATATCGTTGATGGATTGCTTATTGGATTGGAATCTTGAATGTAAGTTGTCTACTTTGATGGTCGATAATTGTACTACAAATGATGCCATGATCAATATTCTTTTAGATAAACTTTCTGGTAGTTCACTTCTACTAAATGGTGAATTTTTCCATATGCGTTGTTGTGCACACATATTGAACTTGATTATTAAAGATGGTTTGGAGATCATTAGCTTGAGTGTTGAGAAAATTTGTGACAGTGTTGCATATTGGACAGTAACTCAAAAAAGATTAGAGAAATTTGAGACTTCAGCACGTTAACTGAAAATTTCTTGTTCCGAAAAGTTAACACTAGATTGCAAAACGAGGTGGAACTCTACGTATTTAATGCCTCATAGTGCTTTACAATATATGGATGTTTTTTCGACAAAAGCAACGTGAGATACAATATAAATGTTTGCCTAGTGGTGCAGATTGGAATTTGGCGAAAGAGATATGTGAAAGGTTGGAGGTGTTTTTTGAAGTGACCGAAATATTTTCAGGGACTAAATACCCAACATCCAACCTTTATTTTTCTAATATTTGTGAGATAAAGTTGTCAGTTTATGATTGGATGAAATCTCCTTATGATGAAATCAAAATGATGGCTTCAAATATGATTGACGAGTTTGAAAAATATTGGAGTGAGATTCATGGAATTTTGGCAGCAGCTAGTGTGTTGGATCCAAGATTTAAAATGAAGTTGGTTGAATATTATTTTCCAATGATTTATGGAAATGAAGTTTCGGATCTTGAGATTCAAAATGTTAGAAGATTTTGTCATAAGCTTCCAAATGAGTACAAAATAAGACATGGATCAAGTAGAAACACGACTGAGTCTTCAAACCGAACTTAGATATTTACTAATGTGAGCAAAAAGGATCCGTTGGTACGGTTTGATTTATTTGTTTCTAATACGACTAGTACTGATAGTATGGAATCGGAACTTGACATTTTCTTGGACGAGCCCGCATTGCCCAGATCGATTGATTTTGACATATTAGCATGGTGGAATACAAATTCAATAAAATATCACCTTTTGGCTAAAGTTGCAAGAGATATTTTAGGCATTCCAGTATCTATTGTGGCCTCAGAGTCTACGTTTAGTACCAGTGGTAGATTTGTTAGTCCACACAGAAATAGGCTTCATCTAAAGACTTTGGAAGCTTTAATGTGTGCTCAAGATTGGTTATGGTCTGACATTCATGGTACAAGAAATATAACTATCTATGTTTTTTCATAATTGTTATTTATGCTATTTCTTTGTTACTAACTAATTTTATTTTTGTTAGAACATTCGTCGCCTACATCGTATTCTGGATGCTGTACAAAATTAAGTGACATGGATATTGAAGAGGAGGTAATTGATTTTCCTTTAAATGGACGTGAATAATAAATAGTTGAATATATCACTTGTCTAACTAATACAATTTTTCAGTCATCAATTTTTAAGGAGCCAAATATAGACATTCAGAAGAAGATGCCAGCTCTTGAAGATCTACAACATGAAATGTTGCATTATGCGATGTTTCTTTACAAGCTACGTCGTAATTTATCCAATAATTTGCACAATTAGAATATATTTGACATATTTTTAGTTGAGTAAATGTATTGTTTGTGGATTTAAGTTATGGTGAAAGACAATTATTTTGGCATTGGCGATTTGATTTTCGTTTAAAGATTGAGAAGATATTTGACGTTGAACAGTTTAACATATTGGTTGATGAATTCTTTCAACTTTACTACTGCTCTTCCTCTATCGTTGTGTAAAAAGGATTATGTTAAACTTAAGTTCTCAAAGTTATTGAGCAGATTAACAAGAATCGGCATACTTTTTGTCAAAATATAATATTATTACAAGAGCACTAAATGTGTTGTAAATGGGTAAAGATCTCGCCCCGATCTGCTCCCGACCCGTCCTTGACTTAAACGAGTATGGGATGGGAAACTATCTGGTGGGGCGGGCATGGGGGAGGGTGCCCCGACCCATACCTGCCCCATTGTCATCACTAATCGAACTCATGACCATCTCAAAATCCAAGACTCTACCAATTGAGCTATCCGGCTTTTGATAAGAAAAACGGGAAATTTAATTGAAATTTCTTCTACTGTGCAAAAAGAAAATTCCTTTGTACTAAATTGCAGTGAAATGGAATTGAACTCTTAACCTTAGGAAAATTCGTGATCCAACCAACTGAGTTATCCTGTTATTTGCAAAAACACCGCGTTTTCCGCATTTTGAAGTTTTGATTTGGTTTCTACTAAAAACAGCCAAAACTCGTTTTGCATTTTCTTTGTAATTTTTTTTTTTTTTTTGCGTTTTCGAAAATTCATTTCTGAAAATAGGTAAGTAAACGTGTTTTCAGTGTTTTCAAAAATTAAAAACTGGAAATGGTTTGAAAACAACAAAGAGAACATGTCCTAATATTTTCTTATTTTTTATTATATGATCATATTTTTCTGAGGAAAATAATTTTTTTAAGGTGAATAAAATTTTATTTTTCAGGGAATTCAATTTCTCTTTCTATCTCATCTATTCACTCCTACTCATCTATCCATTAATAAAAATCGGACAAGTATAATATTTTTTAGGTTGAAAATTAAATCAATCAAACATATTTAATTGACAATTACAAATAAGTTTAAGGCAATTGAATTACAAGAATTTATTTTTTTCCATGCAAATTTCATTCTCACAATAAAAGGCATCCTTAGTAATTTTACATTTAGTGTCACTATGATCACCCAATTTAATTTTGTTTCATAATAGTCATCCGATTTTATAATTAATGTCACCATGTCACCCGATTTGATTTTATTTCGCCATTACCAACCAATTTCGTATAACGTTGCGTCATGGTCATTCAACTTCTTTCAACCTTTTTCATTAAAAATAACAAAAATAAAATAAAATAAAAACTTATTTTAAAAAATGTTACTTCAAAAAATAAAATAAAATAAAAACTTATTTTAAAAAATACATTTTTTAAATAAAATAAAAGCTTATTTTTTAATATAAAAAAACCTTTTACGATAAAATAAAAACTTATTTTAAAAAAATGTTACTTAGAAAAATAAATTAAAAAGTCATTTAAGAAAACGTTCGTTAAAAAATAAAATAAAATAAAAAGTTATTTAAAAAATATTTTTAAAAATAAAATAAAAATTTATTTTTAAAAAAATTACTTTAAAAAATTAAAATAAAATAAAAATTCATTTAAAAAAAGATTTTTAAAATTAAAAAATAATTTAATTTTGTTTTTTATTTTATTTATATATTTAATGTAGAATTATCATACTCTCCCTTTTAAAATTGATAAAAATTGTGAAAATAAGTTGGGTAACTATGGTGAAACATTATATGAAATTGGATGGCCATGATAAAATAAAGTAAATTGAGTGGTCATGACGACACTATGACACTAAGTCCTTGTTTGAGCCCCATTATTTTAATCAAAATGAATTCTTATATAAGGATTTGATTTCATTTCAATCACACATATTTCGATAAAATAATATTACAAGTAAACTCAAAATTTTTTTTTTAACCACACATTGTTTATTAAAACACTATTTTAAAATATATTTAAAACAAAAAAATGGGACTCAAACAAGCTCTAAGCATAAAGTTTGGGGGTCACAATGAAACAAAATCAAATGAAGTGATCGTGATGACACTAATTATGAAGTTGGATGGTCATTGTTGAATTTAACCCCTAAAATTACTAAAACACTTTATTTGTTAAGGGCCTTGAGGAAAATGTGAATGTCAAATAGATTGTGGTCCGTTTGACTGCAAAGGTGGAATTCGGATGGAAAAAAATGAATTACAGGGAATTGAATTACCTAAAAATTATTTTCCTGGGAATTGTCAATTGATAGCGTTTGATTGGTATAATTTTTTACGTGGAAAATATTGAAATAAAGTGTTTTTTAGTGTTCGTTTGACTTTATTTTACATGAAAATTGTCAATTTAAGGGATATCCATTTCTACTATTGTTCCTAGAATTTGTTTTCATTGCCAACAAAAAAAAAAAAAAAGATAAAAAAAACTCATCTACATTTAGGTGTTCGTTTGGCTTTGTTTTACATGAAAATTGTCAATTTAAGGGATATCCACTTCTACTATTGTTCCTAGAATTTGTTTTCATTGCCAAAAAAAAAAAAAAAAAAGATAAAAAAAACTCATCTACATTTAGGTGTTCGTTTGGCTTTGTTTTACATGAAAATTTTCAATTAAAAGAATATTCTCTTTTACAATTATTTATAGAATTTGTTCCCATTGTCAAAAAAAATTTTAAAAATAAATAAATAAATAAATAATTGGGAGAATTCATTTTCCACCAAATGAAGGAAAACAAGGTCACGTGAGGGGAGGGGGAATTCAAATTTCATGGAAAATTTGGACAATCAAACACCTTTAATTAGATGGAAAATGGAGTAATCAAACATACTCTTAAGATCTGTTTGATGCGAAAATGAAATTTTGATGGAAAGAAAATGAATTTTAGGGAATTGAATTACCTAGAAATTGTTTTCCTGGGAATTGTAAATTATTGTGTTTGATTGGTATAATTTTTCAAGTGGAAAATGTTGAAGTAAAAGTGCTTTTTGGTGTTCGTTTGACTTTGTTTTACATGAAAATTGTCAATTTAAGGGATATCCACTTCTACCATTGTTCCTATAATTTGTTTCCATTGCCCCAAAAAAAAAAAGATAAAAAAATAATCTATATTTTGGTGTTCGTTTGGCTTTATTTTGCATGAAAATTGTCAATTTCAGGTATATCCTCTTTTACAATTGTTCCTAAAATTTGTTCTCATTGCTAACAATTAAAAAAAAAGCAAAAAATAAAAATAAAAATAAAGGTGGAAAACCAAAAACCACCAACCCCCTAGGAAAATAAAAGGTGGAAAATCACGCTTTAAGGTGTTGTACCTAGAATTACATGGAAAATGAATTCCTGGAGAATTTTGTCAATCAAACAGGCCAAAAGTGGAAGTTGGAATTCGAATTCCAAGTTCCATGGAAAATTTGGCGAATCAAACGGGGCCTTAGGGGGTGTTTTCTTTGTGTTTCAGTTTTGTGCTTTGAGTTTTGTGTTTTGAGTGTTTGTTTTGAAATTGTTGAAAATGCGTTCTTTTTGTTAGTTTCTCAAAACAAAAAAAATGAAATTTTTTTTTTAAATTTTAAGAATCACCACAAGATCACCTCAAAAAAAAAAAAAAAAAAAAAAAAAATATATATTTATTTTTAATTTTTTTTTTTTTGAAATTTTGAGAATCACCATACCACCTCCGAAAAAAAAAGGTGTTTCCCGCGTTTTCAGTTTTTTCAAGTTTTACACTGAAAACGCCCAAAACGACAAAAAAGTCGTTTTGTGTTTTCTTCACAAATTTTTTTTTTCGTTTTCGAAAACGAGAAAGAGAACACGTTTTCACCGTTTTGAAAAATCGAAAACAGAAAACGGCCCGAAAACGGTAAAGAGAACAGGGCCTTAGTGTTTTTTGGTCACTAGTATAATTTTAGTAGAAAAAGTCATTTTTAAAATTATGTTTGACAAAATAAGTAACTCAGAAATAACTTAGGTCGCAAATTTAGTTTGACTTTGTTCCTATCACTTGAATTAAGCATTAATCCCGTAAAATAACTTACTATTAAACATAGTTAGATGATTACTCGACCAACTTACCCTCGATGCAATCAAGTCGAGATGTTATATTTTTTAGTCCCTTCTCTTTTTCTTCTTCTCATCTTTGTAGACTTTGTATAGGCACAAACTCATGAATCAAACTTCACAAATTTGATTTCCAAAATCAAAATGTTATTGGAAAGATAGATGCGACGAAACCCATGTGACCCATTTGGAACTTTGAGGGTTTTGGTTTGGAAATCTTTAGTTCTTTGAGTAATTTACACCAGCTTAGGTTCGGTTTGCTTGCTAAAATATTCGGGGCAGAGTACTATTGGTGTAGAATAAAAATATTAGGTGTTAGGGTCCAGGGTCGGCCCTAAAATTTTAGGTGCCCCGTGCGACATTTTAAAATAGTGCATCTTTCGTGTACTACAAAATATATTATAAAAAAAATAATTCAATAATATCATTTCATCCCAAAAATATGACATTTAAAAATTTGTTTATTTTTTTACATAGTTAATAAAAAAATATATAACTAAAACTAAAAAGCATTCTCCAAACTTCATCAAAATTCATATGTCGCTAATAGAGAACCATCCAAACTACTAACCTCTAGGTACAATTTCACATGAGCAAACTTTAAAATCAAAAATAGCAAGTACCACATGTAAATCTTGAAATGCAACAAATCGTGTAAAAATATTTGCTTTCGCATTTTTAGAAACAAACTCACTATTTAAACTTTCATAATCAATATGTTTTAGCAAATCTTTTTCAATAAAAATCAAAACTAGCGCATTCAATCATTCTTATAACATGGTTGATTGCAAATAAGATTTTAACCCCCGTTTGTTTCCCATTATTTGTCCATTAAAATAAAAAATATGATTGTTATCCATCACATCAAGTCACTATATTTGACTTTTTAACTCTTGTGCAAGGTTCATAACGACTATATTTTTTATTTTCATTTTTACATTAATGTATACCAAACGATATCAAAGATATTCGAAAATTAATCAAATCTTCTCAAATAAGTCAATACATCTAAAGCTATTTTTGTTTGTTTTGGTAAAATAAAAAATAAAGAAAATTGCAAAAATTTAATGTAATCAACTATCAGTTATTACCCAACAAAAACTTACCCTTCTATAATAATAATAATAATAATAATAATAATCATTATGAAATAGCAATTCACAAGTGGACTCCTTCTTGTGACATAGTTGATCACTAATAAGATTTTAATAGCTTTAGTTTTGAAGAACATTTTTTTGACAAATGCAATAATAAAAATTATTTTCAATAGTATTTTATAAGCAATAAATATATTCGAAAAGCAATTCAATCTTCTAAAATAAATCAATATATCAAAAGCTATTTTTGTTTCTTTTGGTAAAAAAAATTCACAAAAATTGAGTGTAATCAACTATTAGTTATCACCCAACAAAAATTTATCCTTCTAAAAATAAGAATAAATCATGAAATAGAAATTCACAAGTGGACAACGGGTTCCAACAAATAGATTGTACTATTATAGAGTAAGTAATAAAGATTGACAATAAAGTTTCTTCACTTCTTTATTTGACTATTTTTCGTGGGTTAAAGGATGAGAATGAAAGAACTGATAAAAAGATATCTAATATTAGCTTTTCACTCTCCATTGTAATCATTTGAATATTATAACATTTTTTGAAATCAAGATAGTTTAAATTATAAAAATATTTTTTTTCAATATATGTTAAATTAAACATTTATTTTCAATAACATGTTAAATTAAACAAATATTAACATAATATAATTTTTTTTACTCTTTTTTCATAAATATTGTGCCCTTTTACTTAATATAATAATAAAAAATTTAAATCTTAAAATTAATAAAACAATATGTACCATTATTGTAATACAACAATTCAGTAATAAAAAAAAGAAAAGAAAAGTCAAACATGTAAAAAACAAAAAAAACAACCACACACAACACACACTGAGGAACCGGAAGGGCGGAGAAATGAAAGAGAAAAAAGAAGGAAATGAAGGAAAAAAAGGGGGATGAAGAAAAAAATATATAAAAGTTCGCCTATGTTGTTAGAAAATAAGTGCTTCCTATTAGTAAACTTGAATTCTTCAATTTAAAGGTAAGTAAAAAATTACTTATTGTCAAGTTATGTTTAATTTTATAATTGTTAGATTTTTAAACAAAATTCAATCTTATTGAAAGGTTAAGTATAATAAACTATGAAATTGAGTAAAACGAAAGAAAAACTAGTTTTAGCGATTAAAGAGATTGTCGAAATCGCTTAAACGTGAAATGATTAAGTTTGAGCATTGTCTATTTAATTATTGAAATTTCCTAAAATAGTTAATTGTTGATTTAAAAATTATATAATATTTCAGACGGCGATACTGACATTGGGGCAGCTTACCGACCGAGATAATTTTGCGAACATAGTTCTATGAATGGAAAAATATAAATATCTTTATAGTATTTATAAATTAAGTCTATTATCAAAGTATGTGGAAATATGTGTTCGACTATATGATCATTATGGAAATCTCTTTTATTATGATACATGTGGAATCTCAATGATTATTTATGGCACATTTGTAATTTGGTATGTAAGACATGTGATATTGAGATTTGTTTGATATGTGAGACATGTAATATTGAGATCGGTCAAAAAAGCACCCGTGATTATATATTTCTTCTAGTTCACAAAGGGGCATTGACCGTGTTCTATCCTGCACGGAGGGATCTTGACCGGATATTAGTTTCGACCATGTACATATAGTTCACAAAGGGGCCTTGACCGTATTCTAAAATTGATTACCAGAGATCTTTCAGACCGGCTTTCGTTCACTGAGGGGGCCAACGGCACATGGCAAAAATGCTTATCCCGAGGGGCGGATTACATATTTTAGTCAGAGGATACATTTTTTATGGATCACATGTGATATGATGAGATGATGGTATAGATGTCAGCTGATGACTATAATGTGATTATGAGATGATATTTACAGTGTTATAAGAATGACTTACGTTTTTGTTATAATTGTATGAGTCTATCATGTGAATATTGAACTAAATATTTGGTAAAAATGTTTAAAAGAGAAAGTATAATTATTTTCGAACTCTTCCAATCACTGAGTTATAAACTCATATTTTTCCACAATTTTTCTTACAGATAGTATTGGTTCCTGATAGCTTGAGGAGCCTGGTGGTTTTAGAATTAGAGTCGCATGACATATTGAGTGATACGATTCATTTGGGTAAAATATGAAGTAATCGTTTTGGGCCCATTGCATTATAGTTTTCATAAATATTTGATTTTGGCGCATATTCGTAGTAAGTCATAGTCAACTTTGATGGTGGATCTAACATTTAGTTAACATCTTTCATCGGTGCACGTCACGTTTCTAGTCCATTAGGATGACTCGAGATGGGGCGTGTCAATTATAAATATGTACTTCTACATATATATAGACTTATTTAAAAAGAAAAAAATTTGTGCCCCTATAATGCTGAGACCTTGTGCAATCGCTCAACTCATAAGCCTTCAGGGCCGTCTCTGTTAGGGCCTTATATTATGGTTTTTAAAATATTTGGCGCCAGTTTGACCCTCATTAAAATTATAATTCATTTTTTTCTCTTTTTATCTACCATATATTTTCAAATAAAATGATATTGCACTTATGCCTTTTTAATCACATATTCTTTTAAAAACACTATTTCAACCATTAAAATGTTAAAAATTACTAAAAATAACTATTCAAAACTCCATTTTACCTCAATAATAATTATCAAATGGGGGCTAAAATTCAGGAAAATATGTTATGTACATTTTATTTGGAACTTCAGTTATTCGATTTTCTTTTTGTAAAAAATCTCAAATATAATTTGCTTTTGATTTTTGGAGAGACATTCTATTACGATTTAAGATATCATCCTTTTTTAGTTGGAGGTGTTAATTGTTAATTTGAAATTCGGAGTTTTGCATAACTAAATGCCTTAACAAGAATCCTACTAGTGAAAGGGTCCTCAAAATTTTAATAATATATAATAACAAACATATTGGAAAATTAATGAAAATTTACTTGTTTTTATTCTCATTTCATTGTATATTCATGTATCCTCTATTTTCCAAATGATGCAATTAAGACTATATTCCGACTCAACATGATAATCAGCCAACAATAGATTGGCTATAAACAAGGTTCCCATGAATTTCATTCTTAGTCTTCATTCACTTCGCTCCCCTCTCCCTTCCCCCCCCAGATTTTGTGTTGCTTTTATTTTATTTTTTGGATTGTGTAAACACGTATATTTGAGGAAACTTTTATTTCTAGCACTAGATAGATTCAAACAATAAAATCGAACCAACAAATCATGCTTTGCGCATCTCATTTGCTCAGTGACAATTAACAGTAGACTAGCCGTAAGTTCTAATCCTACTTGAAAATCTTTCATTTACTTTACTATCCTGTAATTGGATGAAATGAGAAGTAATTCATGAAACGAATCACAGAAATCAGAATATGATTCAATAAATAAAGATGATCATTCTGGTCGAGGATTACGATACCGTGGAGGGCCTAAGTTTTTAATGTCCCAAAATAGAAAACATCTCTTTGGTTTCCAATATTTTAAAAAGAATTAAATTGAGCATTTCTCGCTTTAATCAAGACCTTACCTATTTTTATATGCATAAATTTACTAGACATAAAATCTCAAAGTAGAAGGATAGAAATGAGAGCACGGCATGTTTTGACATAACTTATGATGGCATCTTTATAGAGATCTTTAAAAAAATCCCATTACAAACACTCACCGAACACCAATTTTAAGTCTGTCCAAATTTGATAGTGTTAGATTTTGAGTTGGCAATTCTGTGAACATTTGGTTAAATTGTAATTGTTCAAAAGTTTGGGATCAATTTCTCAATATTTAAAAGTTAGGGGTCAATTTGTACGTGTGTAAAAGACGGGGGACTAAGTTGCAATTTTGTCAAAGTATGTTAGGGTTCGAGTTATGAAGTAGGGTAAGATGTGTCGTTAAAGTTTCGCTAGTTGTTCGCCAAGTGATCGCTTGAGTGTTAAAAAACAGAAAGCCTTTCGCTCACTTATCGCCCCTACTTCGCTCGAGCGAAACAACGTCGCTCGCTTTTCGCCACGCTGTTTTACTCGAGCGATAGTGTTACCTGAAGAACTCTATTTTCTTTTTCTTTTTTTGAGATTTTGACCTTACCTATATGACCAAAAACATTCCATATAAATTGTACTGCGCCTTTTTTCAGATTTTCCTCAAGAATTGAACTTGGAGAAAAACGTACTACTCTTTGATTCATTCATTCGATCCTACATTCTTCGAGCGCAAACACATAAAAACATCAAAACCACTTTCTTCAAACACTATAACACATCCTTTCAGAGCATTGTTGAATAGTGAAAATTAGGGTAGGAGATCGGGGTTCCAATCATTAGAGAACGGGGAGTTCTCTTGAATCCACAGGAAATAAACTTAATCAGGAGCCGAAAATCAGTGTAGCACGCAATCCAGGAGGGCTAGGAGCTGGTAGTTGGTGTAAGATCATGCATTCCAGGAGAGTTTTGAGAAATACTACAATTAGGAGGTCAGAAAAACTAATGTGGGTTGAGTCTGACGGATTGTAAGTGATTTATTCGTTTATAGTGGATTCGTATTGGCTTATGTCCGAGTTTTACCCACATTGGGTTTTCTCCGTCATCAAATAACTATGTTATTTATAAATTTTGCATTTTACTTGTTTCCGGTATTTCAACATATGATAGTAAAACATGTGAATTGATTCAGACAAATTAATATTTATGACTTGTTTCATTTATTAATTAATTGATAAAAATTCCACATAAACACCTATTCACCCCGCTCCAAGTGTTGATTTGGTCAAACTTCGTTATTTCAGATAGGATTGCAAGTTAATGTGAAATATGTTTGCTTTATTCATTTCAAAGTGATCGATTCAAATTCTAATAAGAACGGTCGATATCGAATACTGCATCTCGATCGAATTTGACCCACTTTACATATACATCTCCAAGTTAACGAGGGTATGTACTCAATAAATAATCATCGGGATATGCTATAGGTACAGGGAATGGCTCTGAATTGTTACAGGAATTCAAAAATGCTGACGTGGCATCTAGTTTTTTTTTTTTTTTTTTAAAACTCTAAATTGAAACAAAAATGAGGTTGCTCTCTGCTCTCCGCCTTTTTGCCCCAGGTCCAAAGAAAACCTTTCAAACCATCACCCACCCAAAGCGAAAATGGCTGCCGCACTAACCTCTACCTCTAGTCAGCGCTGAAATAGCGAAGAACAAACATCGTAATGCTTCGTCGTTTGACATACTTTTGAGGTTTTGGATATTGTGCAATGGTACTTAAATTTTCTACCCTATCGATAAGCAACTTTGGCTATTGAAAGCTTTTAAATTTTGTTTAGTTTCAGGTCGCAATGCATAATTAGGTGCATTGCTCGAAATTTGTTCGATTTTGAGGATAGTTAACCTGTGTTTTTTAGGTCATATCTTTGCCTTTTAGATAAGAAAACCATATAAAGAATCTGTCTTGATCAAACACCAATCAGGGAAATAAAGCATTTGACATCACTCAAGGCATAATTACAAATTATAATACTAAAAACATGAATACAAGGTCTGATGCGAACCCGAATAGCAACGAACACTATCGTACCCACCTGAGAGTAACACCAATTCCAAGAACGCCAATTTGATTCGAAGTTTATGGATTTAATTCCTAAACGATGAATTAGGCAACCAACAATACATTAAATCGAAGACCTCATAATTACGCAATTTAAGAACCTCACCCAAGGTTGCGAACGCCACAAGAAATCCCAATCAGATCCCTTGATATGTTCAAAGTCCCGAAAAACAAAGGTTTGGAAGCAAATCGTCTCTCTGAATTAATTCTCAAATCAAAGTCTGTTCAATAATGAAAGATAGAAAATAATTTATACTACCCTAGGAAATAAGGAAACCACAAAATTCTAGAGTCCTAAAATAATAAAACTTGCTAAAAATAAGAAATTGAATCAAATTAAAATTCTCGCAAAAATTGGAAATTCGCATCTTCAGTTTTGCTCATGCGACCGCATGGTAGAACTTGGTGCGGTCGCATGGTTGAAGATGTTGCCGCCTCTTGAGTTTCGGTAGCCACTTGTGCGTCTGCATGCTTGCGACACGGTGCAGTCGCATGGAGTTATGATTTGGTCCCTTCTTCGGTTGCTTGAATCACGTTGTTTCGTAGGCTTCCGCACTTCGACCCCAACACGAAAGTTGTCACTTAGCTCATGGACATCAACATAGTATGCTTTGTGCCTCGATCCATCAATTGTGCCACCCGTATTAGCTTCTCGAAGACCCAAACTTGGTTTAGGTTTCTTCCAGCCAAACTCCAATGCTTTGGTTCGTTTTGGCGAAACCCGTATCACATCATCCCCCCCTCTTCGAGAGGATTCGACCTCGAATCTGCACCTGATTCAAATACTTGGCCCATGTCCACTCCTTGATCGATATTTTTGAACCTCGTAACGCCATGAAAGATAGTCCCGTCGTCGAAGTTCATGACGCTCTCCAAATGCGATACATCGACCGGATATTCAAAAGGTGTTATCCCTTAACAAAAATCCGAATGCATCAACGTCTCATAGTCCTGCATCTCCCGCTCAGACTTACCTTTTTTGCGAAGAAACTCGTTTTATAATTTTCTCTTCGCTCGAGCGCTCGTTATTTTCTTTCTTGTGGCCCCACTCGAATTTTATCACTCCTAGCCACCTCTCCATTTTCTCTCGAACTCTTGTTTTGTTTATCTTTATTTTTTCTCACATTCTCACCTCTCAACCTCACTTGATCATCATACACTTGTTGCAGCGTCATTGGTACAAGCGTAATAGATTTTCCACCCATTTCAAAGCGATACCAATTTCTAAACCCATCATGCCTAACCCTTCAATCATATTGCCATGGCCTAACCAACAAAATATGACCCACATCCATAGGCACCACATCACACAACACCTAGTCCTTATAACTCCCAATAGAAAAATTAGCAACTACTAGTTTATTCTCCAGCCTCTCCACGGTCATCTAACCATTGTAATTTGTATGGCCTAGGGTGTTTAATTGTAGTTAAACATAATTTTTCAACCAACCTAGTACTAGCAACGTTTGTACAACATCTCCCATCAATTATTAACTCACATACCTTTTTTGCAACGTGGCATCGGGTATGGAAGATGTTTTCCCGTTGTTGCTCCTCTCCTTCCACCTTGATTTGGGTGTTGAGTGCGCACATAATCACAAGTGCTTCACCGTCCACCGGATACTCCACCACTTCACCACCACTAACGTCCTCTAGCTCGGGCATCCCATCTCCATCGCTATCACTAACCACTTCCCCATGGGCACTCAAAATCATTGGTCTTTTATTAAGACATTGAGATGCAATGTGCCCCTTCCCTAAACATTTGAAGCATGTAATGTCTCGACTCCTAGTATTTTGTGAACCCACCTTGTTTGTAGTATTGCCAACAACCTCTTCATTCGCCTTCGGTGCGCCAATTTTATTATTTGCCATAGCCACATCAACCCTTTCTTCTTCCCCTCTAGGCTTCCAAGATGAATTATGACCCGATGGAGTCCTAGCCGGCCCTTTCCTCTTCAATTGCCGCTCCACTTTCATCGCCACATGCAACATGTCTTCAAGTTCTACATAGTGTTGCAACTCGACCACATTAGCAATGTCCCAGTTCATCCCATTCAAGAAACGTGCCATGGTGGCTTCCCGGTCCTCCTCCACATTAGCCCGAATAATTAAAATTTCCATTTCTTTGTGGTAATCCTCCACACTTCTCGACCTTTGGTACAACCCCTAAAACCGTTGATAAAGCTCCCTATACTTCCTCATAATTGCCTTCAACTCATCCCATGTCCGGATTGGTCTTTCCCCATTCCTCCGCCTTGAAGTGATCAACTAATCCCACCAAGTGATGGCGTAATCAGTGAACTCCAAAACTGCAAGCTTTACTTTTCTTTCCTCCGAATAATTATAACACTCAAAGATAAGCTCCAACTTTTTCTCCCATTCTAGATATGCCTCCGGGTCACTCCTACCCTTAAATGGCGGAATGGACATTTTGATGTTGCCCATATCTCCATCCACGTCATCTCCATAATTATTTCGACCCCAACGTTCAAACATGTCTCCTCTATTCCTCATTCCACCCAATTCAACTCCATTGAACCTAACGTCATCCACATCACCACCATAACCAAATTCATCATGCAATTCTACCCTCGGTTCCCACCGTCCTGGTCTCCTAGCATTAGGCACCTCAACCCGTTGTTCCATATACAAATTAGTAACCAATGTGTCAATCCTTTCTATCCTATCACCCATATCCTTAAACATTCGGTCAAACCTACACATCACATCCTCCGGCATATTTGTTTGAGCACCAACCCGACTTGAGTTTGACCCTTCGCTGCAAGACATCCTAAATACTAAGTTTTATATGCCTCACTTTTTATATCGCTCAGAAATCACTCAATTTAGGCTTTTTCCCTCAAATAATCTCACCACTCAGTCTTTTACCTCTCAATTGCTTCCAATCAATGTTCTCAAGAACAATAGGTGGCTTTGAACTCGTGGAATAATAATTAATTGTTCAAGACTCAATAATCAGGAAGTTAAAGGACTAAGACAATAAATAAATTTTTTGGAGGGACTAAAAATAATTTTTTGACACGTGAACAGTGACGACGGTACGGATGTGAACAATTCGATGAACAGTAATTTTTTTGTGGTCTCTTACGAAGGGAAAACGATTAGGACACTAACACAACAAACGGAATTGAATTTGGACTCTAGATGAACCCGAAAAACAACTTTAAATTTTTTTTTTTTTTTTTCATTTTGACGTATCTAAAATTAGACTCTAACAAAGAACAACGAAGAACACAAGAACGAAAGGAAAACAACGAAACTGACTCAACAAGACAAATTGAAAGATATAACTTCAAACCTGGAGCCTAAGCTCTGATACCACCTGATGCGAACCCGAATAGCAACTAACACTATCGAACCCACACGAGAGTAACACCAATCCCAAGAACACCAATTTGATTCGACGTTTACGGATTTAATTCCTAAACGATGAATTAGGCAACCAACGATATATTAAATCGAAGATCTCCTAATTACGCAATTTAAGAAACTCACCCAAGGTTGCGAACGCCACAAGAAATCCCAACCGGATACCTTGATAAGTTCAAAGTCCCGAAGAACAAAGGTTTGGAAGCAAATCACATCTCTGAATTAATTCTCAAATTAAAGTCTGTTCAATAATGAAAGATAGAAAATAATTTATACTAGCCTAGGAAACAAGGAAACCACGAATTCTAGAGTCCTAAAATAATGAAACTTGCCAAAAAAAATAGAAATTGAATCAAATTAAAATTCTCGCAAAAATTGGAAATTCGCATCTTCAGTTTTGCCCATACAACCGCATGGTAGAACTTGGTGCGGTCGCATGATTGAAGATGTTGCCGCCTCTCGAGTTTTGGTAGCCACCTGTGCGACCGCATGCCTACGATACGGTGCGGTCGCATAGAGTTATGGTTTGGTCCCTTCTTCGGCTGCTTGAATCACGTTGTTTCATAGGCTTCCGGACTTCGACTCGAACACGAAAGTTGTCACTTAGCTCATGGACTTCAACATAGGATGCTCCGTGCCTCGATCCATCAATTGTGCCACCCATATTAGCTTCCCGAAGACCCGAACTTGGTTTAGGTTTCTTCCAATTAAACTCCAATACTTTGGTTCGTTTTGACAAAACCCGTATCACATCAAGGTCCATATCGGTGCTGAATTTTCCTGTACCTCAATACAGAATTACATAAAGAGTAGCCATATGTCGCTGCATATAAATTTAGCATCTTTCAAAGCCTAACTGTAATTTAACACCTTTAACCAACCAACCAAGCTTCAATTTGAATCTTCTTGGTGCTACTGGAGTTGCTTCATGAGTTCATAATTTCTTCAACAAGTCTCCAAAAGCTAAAGCAATGTCATCTAGGTTTGGCGCAGTTGTCTTCAAATATGGGTTTGATGTCGGGCTTCGGTAGGCTTTTGTCTTTACACTGTGGCCGGAGTTAGGGGGTGGAAAATGGGCTGAGCGGCTTGTCGGCTCTCGAAAACGAAGCTCGTGGGCGGTTTTTACGAGCCCGAGCGCGAGCCGAGTGGGCTGGTTCGGTGGGCGAGTCGAGCCCGTGGCTTTCAAATTAAACGAGCTGCTCGCGGTGAGCCCGTGAGCGGCTCGTTTTTAACGAGCCATGAGCCCAGCTCGTGGGCTCGTTTATAAAGTGACCGTTTCGTTCACTGAAATTTTATTTTTATTTTTATTTTTTAAAAAAAATTTATGACCGTTTCGATCCTTTAATTTTTTTTCCTCTTCTTCTTCTATAAATAGACCAAATAGTGGCATTTAGCCACAAAATTTTCTACAATTCACTCTCAACTCTTAATTCTCTTTCTCTCAACTCTTTTGTGTTGTGTCGATAGTTGTGCAATTTTTATATACAATTTATATAATATCCAATTCTCATTTCTCAGTTCTCACTATATTTATTGAAATTTCATCCAATTTTCATTTCTCACTACATTTATACAATTATTCTTTTACTAGTTATTACTTATTACAATTAAATAAATGGATTCATGCACATTTGTCGAAAACTTGTTCGGCGTGGGAGGAAACGAATCGCCTATGACCCTGCAAAGTTAATTTCGAAATCAATTTGAAGGTCTAAATGACGTACACCTACTTGAAGATATTTCAGATTTGGATCTTCATCATCATGTAAGCGGCAATCCAAATTATCCAATTAATTTGGATGATGTTGATGTTCTTGAATTAAACATTCCTGATGCGAGGGAAAAGCGAAAGGGGAAAAAACAAGCAAAATGTTGGGATCACTTTAAATTGATTTCAACGGAAAAAATTGTCAATGGAGTCCTAGAATCCAAAGTAATATGTAAATACTGCCAACAAAGATTGGCATGACAAAGAGGAATTGGTACCACTCATCTCAACCGCCATTAAAAAGTATGTGCGGCCAAACACGGACTTATTCCAGGCTGTCAAACACAATTGCAATTTGGCAGTCTAGACGCCGGTGGTTCTGCTGTACCCCTATCCACATGGGTGTATTCGGAGGAGAGAGCTCGAATCGGAATGGTGAAACTTGTTGTTGGTGCTGAGTTGTCTTTGGCATTAATTGACAACCAACACTATGTCTCGTATGTGAAAGAATATTTGCAGCCAAAGTACGTCGGGGTAAGTCTAAACACTCTTCGTTCCGATACAATACAATATTTTACTGAAACAAAATAACAATTAATTATGGATTTGCAAAAATATGGGAGTGTTATATCTTTAACTTCGGATATATGGGAAGAGATTAATAAAAGAGCATATATAGTTGCAACTACACATTATATAGACTCAATTTGGTGCATGCATAAAAAAATTATTGTTTTTAGAACCACTGAGTTTCCTCACAACGCTGATAATATATTTAATGCTATTATTAGTATTGTTAGAGAATATCATTGCGAAAGTAAAATTCGTTCATTTACTTTCGATAATGCAAGTATTAATAAAGTAGTTGCCGATAAATTGCATAGGAGTAGCAACCTGATTTTGGTGGGTATTTGTTTCATATTCGTTGTGTATGTCATATTTTGAATTTAATTGTCCAAGATGATTTAAAACATATAAAGGATGAACTTCAAAATATTAGGAACGCACTAATATATATCACAATCTCCCCAAGTAGAAAACAAGCATTTAAGGATTATTGTGTCGAAATAGGAGTGCAAAATGCTAAAACATTTGTTAGCGACGTAGGTCATAGGTGGAACTCTACTTGTTATTAAAGTCATGTGAAGGTTTTGAACATTTAATAACTGATTTTTATAACAATAGATATGTTAAAAGTAATAACGAGGGTATGTTGACTGAACTTGATTGGCAAACAGTTTTGAAAGTTAAAAGATTTTTGTCATCTTTTTATGAAATCATTAAAATTTTATCGGGCGTTTACTATTCCACCAACTGTATGGTGCTTGAACATCTTTATATAATTGCAAGAACATTTCATAAATACAAAAATGACCCTAATTTTAGTGAAATTATAATTGCTATGAGAAAATATTGGGAAAACTTGCCTATGTTATTTTCTTTAGCATGCGTGATGGACTCCGATATAATTTATCGGGAACTAAATATATAATTGATCAAATTTCAAACGCCTTAACATTTGATACACCTATCACATATAGAAATTTAGAGAAAACATTACATGAAATGTATAAATTATATGCGAACCGAATGGGAACCAATATTAGTCGGGTACCATCTGCACCTACTCATTCCGCTGAAATTGAAGAAAAAGATGCGGAAATATTTAATTTATTTCAAGGCATTAATTCGTATAGATATGATTCATCTGCAATGTGTTCATCTATTGCCACTGCCATGTCGTCTACATCTATATCTCATTCTCATCAAACATCTACGGGTTCAAGCCATAATGCATTGCCTGTTGAATTAATTGATTATTTCAACCAGAATACGCCAACGGATAAAACAATTAAAAAAAGTTCAGACGAAGTAATTGAATTCTAGCGAAGGTATGAACGACGTTAGTCAGATATATCTGCAATTGCAAAAATCTGTTGACACCTCCGGTTAGCACTGTTATTTAACAGTTTGTTTTTAGTACAGGTAAAAGAGTTTTGAGCGAGGTCAGGAGCCGACTGAAAGAATATATTTTAGAAGCGTTAATATGCATTAAAAATTAACAGGACACTCATTTTCGACTAAAAGATAAATATGCCGAAATTGCACGTCGTCAAGTAAGTGATATTTGATTTAATTATATTGATGAAACTTTTCTTTTCTTATTGTTACTTTTAATTTTCGTCAAAAAATTGTACACGCTATAATAAATTGTTCGTGTACAATTTTTAACTCCGCCTACTGAAAATTTAAGTAGCCGATCCCATGCCCGGATAAAGGAGGAGGGTTTATATTTTATCTATTTTAAAAAGAAAAATAAAAAAAAATAAAGATTTCATTTTTATTTTTTTCTATCTCTTTTAGTTAAAAAAAAAAGAAAAAAAATTCTTTCCACCAATTTAGTTAAATTTTTGTTAGTACTTAATACTCTTACTACTATATGTCTACATTTTAAATTCTTTTATCGAACAAAGATGTGCGTACCTTTATATATAATTTTCGAAGTAAATTCCTTTTGAAAATTGAAAGGGTAATCGAATAATTGCCCTTTCAATTGTCAGGAGTCTTTCACTTCGAAAATTATATATAATCTTCGAAATGAAAAACTTTTATATAATTTTCGAAGTGAAGACTTCTGACAATTGAAAGGGCATTCGATTACCCTTTCAATTTTTAGAAAGGATTTACTTCGAAAATTATATGCAACGGGATGCGCAGCGTTGCTTGAAAAAATAATTTTCAATACTGTTTTGAATTTTCTTTAAAAAATTGTACACGAACGAACAAACAAACAAACAATACAATTTTTAACTCCGCCTACTCTAAATTTAAGTAGCTAGTCTCAAGCCTGGATAAAGTCTCAAGCCTGGATAAAGGAGGAGGATTTAAAATTTTTACCTAATTTTTTATATTTAAAAATTTTTTATATAAAAAATTCACAATTTAAAAATTAAAATTACTTTTTTATTTTCTAATTTACCTATTTGTTTCAAAAAAAAAACGACGTGTGCTTGCGAGCCGTGAGCTCGGCTCGGGCTTGTGCTTTCACGGGCCGAGCCGGCTCAGGTTGACCCATTGACACCCCTAGCCGGAGGTGCGCGCTGGTTAGTTAGCCGGATGTTGGCCGGAGATGGAGAAAGCTTGGTGACGGGGCTTCAATATCTATATTTTGGGAAAATGGTGAATGAAATTAGAAATTCACAGCTTTATTAGGTCATTCTCCATTTTCATTTATTTATGTGTTTTGTTCCTCTGCCACGTTATTTTTTTGAATTCCTGTAAATGTTCTGTGAGGGGTGTTTTGTACGTATAGAGTAATTCATAATCATCTACCAAACAATACACGTCGATCACAAAATGTGAAAACGTTTGATTGATCAATGAGTCACAAAATATCCTTGTGAACCGTTGGATTCTCCGGACCCGATACGCCGCAACAAAAGAATTGGCAGTAAAGGCCACAGTGCACGAGTCGGTGTTTCCCCAAAAGCATAGGCCCCACGACATCTGCAAGCTGTCGGACATAACTTTAACGTAGTCTCACGCGCCAACCCCTCGTGTGAATACCATTCAATAGTCAACCTCATTGACAATTGAACTCTACGCGACCTACCCTTGTTTGAAGTCCACTCTCTTGAGTTCCACTCTCTTGAGTTTTTTATTTTTTTCGTTGGAGAAAACTTGGAAATAGTCAAACAAAACAGATGAATTCGCTCAATTGTGAACTGTAAAGGCACACTCCCTTTGCACGTGTAGGTCACGAGGATCCACGGGTGGTTTATTCTGAGGGTTATAAACTCGAATGGTCCCGATACATTAGTACATTACCACGCATTCTAATTTGATCATCACACTTATTACGGAATATTGGTAACGAATGGAACATCTTATTATCAACAAGTATGATTTCTCTTTCATGATCGAGTAAATAAGTAATTCCATGATTAAATTGATATACATGAAAATTGGGTCAATTAGATCGAGTTGAAATTTCGAATACTAGGGAGTATATGACAGTCTTATTCCATGTATTTTGAATCAGTTTATCTATAAACAAGGCGAGCATGATTAATAACGACTTTCGATTGTACAGTGTTTTGCTGATCTATGTGATCCAACACATTTTTCATTTTGTGGTTTTTTGTTTTCTTTTTCAAAAAAATAAATAAATCTAGACTATAAGTTTGTGCGCATATAACTCATTGACATTTCCTTTTAAATATTTTTCTAGAATAGACCCACAAATACATTTAAATGTGCATTAGTTCACTAGGCCAATAATTATGTTAAGGGTGGTTACATTCACAATATGATTTTTTTTAATTAATACATCATATTTTAATTACACTAAATGTTTTTAACATCTATTCATCATCATACTTATATAAATAACTTTTTTCATCGTATTCTTATTTTTTAACATTTCATCGATAGAAATTATTATTCTTAATCATGGTTTTTGTCCAAAAATATTGTTAACGTACTTTAAAATGTGATCAAATATTTAATTGTATTTTTTACAGTATTCCTTGTTTTGCTTATTTAAAAATACAATGAACAAATAGGTATTTTTACTCTTATCTTACAGGAAATTTTGAAGAGAAATCATAATCATACACAATTTATATTAATTTGAGAATAAGAATGCGATGAAAAAAAAGTTTGAGACATAAAAGTGATAACGTGTAGAGTTTGAGAATCTTTATGCAATTAAAATATTGTCTAATTATTAAAAATTGTGGTGTGAATATATTTAACTTTACGTTAAATCATCGTGACAACAAGGGATGAAAAATCAAGAACAAAGCCAAGGAATCGATAGAATAATTAAAAGTATTGTGACTAAATTGAAACACGGGTAAAGTTCGAATCATTATTAGATATTAACCTTAATTTTCAAGTGTGGCATGGTGACATTATGCTCACGAAACAATGTTGTCACCAACACGCACGACCACTAAAATGCATTCCACTTTCTTTATGAAAAAACCTCAGCCTTTTGAATATATGTATTTGCTCATGAAATCTTTTTAACTATCATCATTTTGAAAGTGTGCATTCATCTGAATTTTTTGATAGTACCATAGTTATTGATTTTAAGACTTTTTTGCTTTCAATATTATTATTATTATTATTTTTGAACCAAACATGTAAATAATACATAAATCGACAAATCGTGCATTCTACTATTATTGGAGCAAATAATAACTAACGAAAATTCCATTGATAATCATCGACGATGTCACTGTCGAATATTTTTACAAAACCATATGTTAGTGATTCGAATGAAATTACTAATGACAATATCTTCAATGACCATCGACGCTCTTCTCTCAGCCACTATTGAAGACAACGTCATTAGTAATGAAATTAATAACAGCAACAACACATTATATAATCATGGGGTTAACCTCAAAAAATAAAAAAATACAGGTTCTCCACGATTTTTGGATCAACCTAGACTAGAATAAAAACCAAAAGAAATATTCTCTGGTCTTCGCAACTTGTTCTTCTACAATTCATTCAATTGACATATCAAACACAATTATACGACACATCAACTTCAATTTTTGCTGTTCAAGTTTTTCCTTCAGCTGGATTGAAAACCAAAAGAAAATACTCATCGCAAATTGTTCGCCTACAATTCGTTTAGTTTAACAAATCAAACACAATTGTACACGATTTTATTGGATGTTAATACCTTTTAGGACGATATTTTTGGACAGTATTTTGGACAATTTTATTGGATGTTAATTCCTTAATTTTTCAAGTCAACTGACGGTGTTTTAGACGATTTCCGTCCAAATGAACCTCAAGTGCATATTTATGAAAAGTTAAGAATCTCCGCTAGCACAAAATGAAGGTTAGATTAAATTCTACAAAAAAATGAAAAGGTTAGGGATCCTTGTTACAATTTTTCCAAATATGTGTATGTTTGAGCCACATTATTTTTTAAGAATGTATTTTAGAATAGTGATTGATGGAGAATGTGTGGTTAAAAAATAAGAATTTTTTTAAATTTACGTGTAATATTTTTTGTTAAAAAATATTTGATTGAAATGATATTAAATCACTGTTAATAATGCATTTTTTTAAAATAATGGAGTTCAAACAGGACCTTTATGGAAAAAAAAATGGTGGGATAACACGCGCAGGAGATTGGGTGCATTAAACTTGGCGCGTGGACTGTTTCTCTCTTTCCATTTTTCTTTTGTCGGCAGTAGCCTTTAGCCTTCCTTTTTCTTACTCCCCAAACACACCTTTGACATTTTCAAAAGTCAACCTACAAACCACTGAATTAAAGCAATTTTGTCAATAGAGAGATAAAGCCATTTTGATAATTCCAACCCAACTATCACTTTCTCTCTCTAGACAATCACCCTCTTTCTCTCTCTTTCTAAATTCTCCTTGATAATCGAGTTAATTTCATCCATGGTCACTAAAGTTTGTGCAGAATTTAAATTGATAATTGAAGTATTTTTCTAACATTATTGGTCACTGAAGTTATTAAACATTTTGAAGACTGTCATTAATGTATAATATGATTTAAAAAGCCTATCAATTTTGAACCACAACAAAATGACATATTTAAACCATATCTTTTTTCTTTTTTTTTTATTGATATGAAATGACATTCTTTTGTCTATAATTACGGTCAATCTAAGTGCACATCATATTTCAAGTTCGCTAGGGCACTTTTCAGATGGCTTGTGTCAAATTTCAATGATATTCATCAAATGCTAAGGTCAATTGAATGCTGTCAATTCTTTCATTAATTACAATTCATAATAGAAATCCAAATTTTGGATCAAATTCATAAAACAAGTTGTCATTTTATCCAACCCTAACCCAAAGTAGAAGTAACTGCATAACTACATATATGAAAGTTCTAACATTTTGAAAGCAATTTTGAGAATTTTTTTATCCAAGAAATCCAAATGACACATCTTCGGGGACTTAATTGAGGCCATGTCAAATTATATGTTGGTTTCAATAATCGAGTAACAAATTTTGAAGCAATTAATAATATGAGGAACATGAATAGTATTATCTAGTCACAATGGTAATAAAAATCGATGTATATTACAATGAGGTTAATTGCCTACAATTTATTAAAATAAAAAGTTATTATAATTTTAGCCCTTGTTTGAGCCCCATTTTGTTGGGAAAAATAAATTTTTGAATAGTGTATTAATGTGAAATGTGTGGTTAAAAATAATGAAAGATTTTGGATTTATGTGTAATATTATTTTATTAAAGGATATGTAGTTAAAATTATGTCAAAATACTGTTGAAAAATTCATTTTCTCCAAAGAATTGGGATCAAACGAGGGCTTAATTAATTATAGTAGTGGAGCTCAGTGTCACGTACAATAATGCTAAGTTTCATTGGAATTAAGTAGCATCACTCAAGAAAAAAATATTATAATGACCAATTTGAAAATTTACACAAATTTCAATGACTATTAGTGAAAATAACTCTTTGATAATTCTAACTCTTTCGCTCACTCTCTCTCTATAAATATATGTTTTTTTCTTTCATTTACACCCCCTCAAATCTCTCTCTCTCTCTCATTTAACTCTCTATCTCCAAAAGTCAGCGCCTTGTTTTGTCTCTTCTCTTTTTCCAATACCGCCCCACGCTAGCAATGGATGATGATTGGGATCTTCAGGCGGTGGTGAGAGGCTGCTGCAACACCTCCACCTCTTCTGCCACCTCCTCCACCGTCACAACTACCACCTCCGGCGGCTCCCTGCTCTTCAGCAGCTTCAAACCACAAGAAGATGTGAACTTTTCTTCCTTTCAAGATCTGTTTGAGCCAAGAAAACAGAGCTTTTTCGACGATTTACAGGATCTCTACAAACCTTTTGTTCCACAAAGTACAACGATTTCACCACTCTCTGTTCTCGAAGGATTACAAGATCTGCCACAGCAAACACAAATTCAGCCTAAACAATCTCTTGTTGCAGTCAAAAGCAGTACTTCACATACTCCAAGCCCAAGATCCAAAAGGAGGTATATTTGAAAATGATAACTTTTTCTTTCAACTTATGAGGAATCCTGTTCTGTGTATTGAGTTTCTAGAGAAATTTTGTTGCAGGAAGAATCATATGAAGCGGGTTTGTGATGTACCTGCAGACAGCTTATCTAATGATATGTGGTCTTGGAGAAAATATGGGCAAAAACCCATTAAAGGGTCTCCCTATCCAAGGTTAGCGTTTCACTTATAATAATATTTTGCTTGAAAAAAATGATTTTGAGAAAAGTACTTCCCAACTGCAAGGCTATTGCCAAGAACCCATTTAAGATTTCTTATACCTAGTTAGATTTTCACTTACAAGAATTTTTTGGCTTGAATAAAGTGATTTTGAGAAAATAAGTACTTATCAACTGCAATTTCATTTAAGGGCTATTAATTTAAGGGTTGCTAATATTTTTGCTAAAAAGGTCTGTTTAGAGGGAATTTAAGGTACTGATTATATTACCTTTTTGTGTATCAAACAGAGGATATTATAAATGCAGCACTTCAAAGGGGTGTATGGCCCGGAAACAAGTGGAGCGGAATAGATCCGACCCGGGGATGTTTATTGTTACTTACACGGCGGAGCACAACCACCCTATGCCTACTCACCGGAATTCTCTCGCCGGAAGCACCCGCCAGAAGCCGGCGACCACCCCAAGTGCTGAAGCTGACAAACCCACTTGCTCAACGCCAGTGTCGCCGGTGGAGAGCCCCTCGACGGCGCTAGAGAAGGTGGAGAGCAGCAGGGAGGACAGAGAGGACCACGTTGATGGTGAAGATGATGAATTTAGTGTCTCAAAAATGGAATTGGATGATGATTTCTTTGTTGGTTTGGAGGAATTCACCGGTCCGGATGCCGAAGATTTGCTTCCCGATCAATTACCGGCGACTATGCAATTTCCTTGGCATGCCAGTAATGCAACAACCACCGCCGCCGGCAGTAGTTGACTTTCCTAATAGTGATGCACCTATCGAATTCCATTGAATGATGCTTCTCTTGTCTCTCACCTTTCGTTCAAATTTTATTTTATTTCAAATTGATCGTTGAACATAAAATTTTTGTTCCATGTGAAATTAAATTGGTCGTTACATTTTTTATTTTTCTGTAGTCAATCTGTTATGTCACTATGGTCAACTCAAAATAAATCGATGATCAACTTGACACAAAACAAAGTTCGCGACCAAGTAAATTTTCGGAAGATTTGAATCCTTTTGTAGTTGGTAGGGAATCTTAGAATCACGATGTTTTTGTACCTTGAAGCTATAAATCTCAATCATAGGGAACCTTGTAGAGGAAAAAAGAGTTCGATTCCATGATTGTTAGCTCTATTGTACTATGAAGAGACATAAATGGTTATTGTGAATCATAAACATTTCAAATACAATCAATTGCTTAACACCTTTTCACATTTCTTCTTATGGTGTATGCATAAATTTGGTGGTGGTGTGAGTGTTTGTTGAGTAATGATACTTAGTTCTGTTGAGATTGCAATCACATTCTAGGTGGAGCAAATGTGACATTAAATGATAAATGTAATTAAATGATTTATTTAATTTCACATTTTATTTAGACCATTATCTAGAGCCACTTAAATTGAGATTACAATCTTAGTGGAGCTACATAGCATTACACGTGTGATTAATCAACATATTCCAATCCTACATGGAATCCATGGGATTTTTTAAATTTTATTTATTTATTTATTTATTTTTCAAGCTTTCATTCTCAAACAAAAAGGGTCGAATTCGAACCATTGTATGTCTGTTATCCCCTTTTTTACACTCTTTTGATCACTACCATATCTTTATTAACCATTTAAAATCTATACTTGGAGATTTTTGTTTTTCAAAATTGCAACAAAATTGTTTAATCTATTCACACACGCAACACATATCATAACCCTTCTTGTAGGGATGATCAAGGTTCGGTTTGGACAGTTTGTGTTATATTTTCAATTCAAATCATTTTATGTGGTTTGAATTTTTTACAAACCAAATCAAACCATTTTATTTTTCGAACCAAATCAAACCAAACCATAATTTGTAATTTGGTTCGATTTTAATCCGTGATTCACCTATTGACATTATGGTAATATATTTAAAATAAGGTAATAAATAAGTCTAAACGAAAACTAATAATATTAAATTACATTCATATTTACCATGAAACTCATGAATAAAATATTTTCAAAGTTGGTTACTAAAAGATGTTAATAGAATAAATAAATTTCTTTTTTCATTTTTATTTACCTTTTCTTTTTTGATCTTCATATTGTCACATAGCAATTGGTAAAAGTAGAGTCACATTCTGATATTATAGTTTGGTTAAAACTCCTTTGGTCTTCCTAGTGATATGTTAAATAAGAATTGAACATGATAAGTTTAGATATATAAAGATTGATAGAGTTTAGATTTATTAGGAATTGACAAATTTCATCATCTAACTACTTTATGAAAGTAGAAATTAGTAATACAAGTTATGGAATTTTAACATTTTCATACAATCAATACACTGTCCTTCGTTCTTTCCAAACCACAAACAAATTCATTAATCACATAGGCACACAAAAGTCATTTTTCTATCCAAACCACAACTCATAACTGTATAATAAGTCAAAAAAAAAAAGTAACAATGAAAAATTGGCTTAAATAAGAATTTGAGACTTACTGAAAGAGGAGAGAAAGAGGCGATTCAGATAGAAATTAGTAGATTAATAGGCAAAAGGCGACTAACGATTCATTTAACAGTGGTAGACAAACGTCAAATGTTTGAGAAATTAGAGTTTATGTTACGGCTTCTAAAGCTTGGGACGTGATTTGCTGTCGTAGTTTTGTTGAATTAGAATTTGAATTGTCGAAAGTGTTTTTTTTTTCTTTATACATTTTATATGATTTGAGAATAATTTTAGTTTAATTTAGATATCAGGTGAGGATATGCGTTGTGAACTTATTAAACCATGAGTCAATAATGATGAACCTTATTTACTTTCTATGATTATTTCAATTGGTCGGTAGTAATTTGTATCATTAAATTGGTTTTTTTTTTTTTTGAGAAGTGAAAATTGTAAAATTTATAAATTAATAAAATTAATGTTTGAATTAAAAAAAATTTAAAATAGTTCGGTTCGATTTTGTACGATTTTTGAAAATCGAAACCTAAACCAAACCATTTTGAAACAGTTTGGTTCGATTTGAGGGAATAAAAATCGCGTGTCCAAGTGAACCCGAATCAACGGTTTCGGTTCGATTTACGGTTTTTTTGTGCAATTCAACCTTCTTGGTATGCTCCTATCTCAGGCATTTATGCGGATTAGGACGCTCTATCCATTTGACACCAATAAGCCACTTCAGAAAACTTTATATTATCATTCAAAGGGATAAAAACTTACGTGAGCATCGAAAACACAATATATCCTATTTTGGTTACCGAACTTAACTTATTGAAGAAATTAGCGTCGAACTTTCAATTTTAGTCATTATTTACAGTATCATTATCGAAAACTAACAAAACCAAGTGGGGACGAACTCCTTACATCTGTACAATTTAGAAAAAATAATATTTTTTTTTCCATGAATTAAAATTAGACTTCGGGAATAAAATTCTTTAACCCAAGTTTCGTAAGCAGCATGCAAGTTCTATTTTTCAAATTAAAGTGTAAAATTATTCCACGAAGGATTTTCGCCCACTAGTTTTGTTACTTTTCAAAGACAGAGTTTTGCCTAAAACTTTTTTTAACCAATTATTTATCATTTTATTCTAAATTCATCATTGAATTTAAACATTAGTTACAATTGGCCATGGACATTTTCCATGGTTAATGCCCGTCAACGTCAACTAAAAGCTAACGCATTGACAACCTAGTTAACGAATAACCATATTGCAGAATTACATTTTTCGCTAGTTAAACTATTGGGAACAAATATAGTGACCAACATGAAATGAAGTTTAATTCGTCGACTAACTTGAAGCATAAATAAAGTTTTGCGATCGATATGAAATTTCACTGGCGACTCTTCAAGTATTTAAATTCGAAATATTCATTGACATTCTATTTGTTGAAAATAGTCGAGAATCTAAAAAATCAAATTGTTTTTTATATCAATGAGGCTTAAATCTTAATCTCAGGGAATCTTGTAAAGGAAAAAAGAGTTTGATGCCCAATTCGTCAGTTCTGTTGTAAGATAAAGGAGTCATAATTCAAAAATGGTTTTTGTGAATCATAAGCATTTTCATTACAACCAATTGCTTAATGCCATTTTTTACATTCCATTTCTGCTGATATGTGGGTGTATATGTAACTAATTATGTTAATAAACATATTCCAATCCTATGTGAAATCCATGGGACAAATGCAAGACAGCTTCAAAGAATCTATTAAAATGCCTGTCTTAGTCCAAAATGTAAATGGGGGATGGAGACTTCTACACGCTTGTAAAGGGCGTGAAAATTCAAAGTATCTGATTTTCTTTTAATTTTTTTTTTCCTCAACGCTATCTAGTTAACAATTCGCAATGGAATTCTCTTCTGAAAAACTGGAGTCAAATATTATTATAACAAGAAAAAGAAAAGGAAGAAGACGAAGCTGACGAATATTAAGATGCAAAAGAAAGGCTGAGGTATTACGAGAATTTACGTGGATCGATTTTCAAACACCACATGATTACTCCACCAAATGGTGCTCTGTATTTCATAATAAGCTCAACACAAAGTCAATTTCTTGGTGCGAGTGACTCATTCAGTAGTGCCATAAAAGACCTTTTAATAGACAAAGAAAGGATACTAAGCCATTCAATCAACAATTCCAAATATATTCTTCATGACACCAAAGATGGTAAAAATATTTCCAATCAAGGAATCTTTAAATTGTTGTTAAGAACTGCCAAATACGGCAAACAAATACTACTCAACCAAGTACGAGATGACTAGAGCTCGTATAATTGATCGAACGTTCTTGAATTTCAACTAACCTGATCAAAATGTATCAATATAACGTACGATTTTCTCCTTGTGAATTCTCTTGGGATGGGGGCGATAATGACACATTGGCTGCACGAGAATATTATAGAGAGTTAATAACTCAAATGGTCATTGAACTTTACAAAAGTTTTCATCGGATTACTGAATTTTAAAAATCACTCAAGTCATCTCGAAAAAGTTTTTGCAAAGTTCATTTATGATTTGTGTGATTTTTAAAGTTTAGTGACCCGCTGAATTTTTTTTTGCAAAGTTCAGTGACCATTTAGATTATTAACCCATATTACAAATTCTCAACCTTGAATAGAACAGATTTTAGGGATTACTTGCGCCCCCAGGGCATATCTCCCAGTGGCAAAGGGGAGGGCGGATAGGGCTCAGCGCGGCAGTGTGCAGAGTTCGATTCCCCGCAAGGTGGAATTGACTTTGTTGCAAGCGGGAGTTACCATATGGGTTAACAGCCTTGGCCTATCCATATGCTCTCCACCCTGGCTCCTGGGAGGCACATCCTGCGATTTACCTCCTCCACGATGGCTCAGGGCAGGGTCGGTGGGGGCCCTTAAGGTTGGGGTTCAACCCGATTTTAGGGATTACTTGCATTTGTGGTCAAAGTTTGTTGCCGCAAGTACAATTAACGCTAACAGACAAAATTCACGCGATCAACAATAAATTGAAGCGGGCTTAACTTCTTGTTATTGTAAGCCCTATAGAAACTCAATATTATCATGATATTATGAAATATTTGAATATCGATACTAAATATCATCAATCACACCAAAAAAAAAAAAAATAAATAAATAAAATAAAAAATAAAAAAACTATTTTGATAATCTACTTGACTTTTTTGTACTACAATCATATCACACTAGCATCAATGTTGACATAGCCATCGTTTGTTTCTCATTTTTGGAAGAATGAAAATGAAAAATATAGTTGTTATGGGCCCCACACAAGATATAGAAATTCAAATTTGGTGACCCGATGTGATGGATAACGATCATATTTTTTATTTTAATAAAAAGGAATGATAACCAAACAGGGGCATAATGTCTCATAACATTTTATCATTGGATAATTTAGAACGCAGTGAACTTGTTCATCCAATCATCTACTGTTACATATAATTATGTCAAGCTTTCTGTCAAATTATCGTGACAAAGTAATTTTATCCTTTGTTCTAATACTAAGAAACAAATTGAATCTTTTAGGAATTGCGACAAATAATTGAACAAAATCTTGTACCTCAAACTCTGCTAATTCCCAAAACTGGTTATGCAATGTCCATGTTTAGATACCCGAATGAACACCCAATGCAGTGGAAATTCCAGTTTTGAAGGAAAAAATACGCATGTTCTCTATATTCCGACTTTCGGCTCAAACTCTAGTCTCTCTTCGTCTTGTGATTTCGTAGCCACAAGCTTTTGAGCTGCATAACCTAAACTCGTGTCTATAATTGGGGCACATAGCATCAATATTCGTAGCTCCAATTTTATAAGTGCCATCGGCCGAGCTCGAAAAAGAAACCATAGTAACTTCTTCCTAGTACTCCAAAAGAGCCTCGTTGATGATGTCTCCAATATGAACATACTGCTTATAGAACTTCTGAGTAACCTATTGGCGAAGCCAATCCTTACCATGCAACATACATTTAACCTTCCAAACGCAAAATATTCAAAAATGAAGAAAATGAATTGACGAGATATGGGGATTAGTGGCATTAACCTTTGCATGATATGGATGTTGCATCCATTGGAGCAGGTCATGAGGGCATCTCCAACCTTAGAGTTAATAACCTAAATGGTCACTGAACTTTGCAAAAAGTTTTACGGGATCACTGAACTTTAAAAATCACCAAATCCATCACTGAACTTTGCAAAATATTTTCATGGGGTCCCGTGGAAACCTTTTGTAAAGTTCAGTGACCTTGTGTAAACCATTTGCAAAGTTCAATGATGATTTGGATGACTTTTAAAATTCTGTGATCCAATAAAAACTTTTTGCAAAATTTAGTGACCATTTGAATTATTAACCCCCAACCTTAACACCAAATCACAAATTTTCACCAAATATACTACTCCAACCCAACACCAAATCTTACACCATTTTGCACCAAATGTGATAAAAGTCTATTTTGCCTTCTTTTTTTTCCACATATGACCAATAATATCGATGGTATTTTTGTCATTTTACATTATATATAAATTTTGATTCGTAATTAAGTAGTTAATTATTATTATTATTGTTGTTGTTGTTGCTGTTGTTGTTATTATTATTATTATTAAACTTTAATCGTGTAATCAATAATTGAACAATAGTGGGATTAATATGTGAATTCCGATAATTAAATTATGACACTAGTCGACTTTGCCGTACCATAATTTCAAGATTCGAAATGTACTATGTTGTTTTCAATAACATGATTTAATATTTTCTTAGTCGCTATACTTTTATTAATTGTACTATGCTTTTAAAATATGTTAAATAACTTAATATTTTGTAAACGAAATGTACTTATGTATGTATTAATTTATGTGGTACTAAACGAATAAATAAATAATTCTCAACTATATAAATTGCTAAGAATAAAAGAAATGAAGAAAATGATTAAATGCTGTTCATTTGGTGCAACTTTTCATGTAATGGATTGGAGATGATTTCTAGTTTGGTGCAAATTTTGGTGTAGGGTTGAAGATGGTCTGACAAACTAGTATATGCATTCAAGAATTTGATTTTATTGCATCATTAACCGATGTAATATTATTATCAAAACCATAATTTTTGTTAACGGCAGTTGTAGGATCTGCGAACTATAATAAGCGAGTATAGGCAAAAATGCTGCAGTAGCCCCACATGTAATAGAATACATTCTAACGTAGCATAAGGTTCAACGACCTGAGCAACCAGAATTAACACGTGTAGCCACTGGAAGCAGACTGTAACGCCCCGGCCTTTTGTGGACTGGAACACTACTTACTTTACTTAACTAACCGGTGGTTTAGTCATAGGAGAATATGTTTTAGCGGAAGTTTAATTTTTACAATGATAATTTTAACAACAACCTTTCGAATATTTTAAATAAAACACTGAATAAAAAAATAAAAGAACGTAATTTATTTGAAAAAACACAATTTGTTCTCGCGTTCAGCGTTTTTCAAATACTTTAAAGAAATAATATTGAAAACGTTCACAAAAATAAATTTAAATAACTTGTTCACCGGGTTTTCCATTGGCTCGTTGCACCACTCTCCATCTTTTCCATCATCCAGGCCCAAGGTAAAATCATATCAATCTGTAGAGAAGAGGTTAAACCTGTGAGTTAAAAAACTCAATAGATATCATAGGTGCATTCGTGATCAAGCTATACATTTCAAAACTGTAACTTTAGAAACCTTTTCATAGTATGATTTCCGGTAGAATCCCAAACACGTAGAGTCATGATTTAACACGACTCCTCGATCAGAAGTACATGCCGTACCCGGAGGTACCATTAGACATGGAGGTATATGCCGTACCGGAGGTACCATTAGACATACAAACATTAACATAAATCTTCATTTACTAGAAACTTATAACTTAACACGAATTAACACTTTTCACATCTACCTACCTTGATTGATGTTTTGAACCTCGTTGAAAAATGCGCTCCTTTGATATTTAAAAAAAAACTCCGTTGAGAATTGATGTTTGGAAAACACTTCTTGATAGCACCAAAACTTCTAGTAAAAACTAATTTTCCTCCCTCTCCTTTCTCTTTTTTTTAGACTTGAAAATTCTCTCTTTTATGCTTAGACGCTTTTGTCTTGATGTGAAAAATATGTATGCATTGAGGCCTATTTATAGGTGAAAATCTCACAACTTAAGGGCAAGTGAAGGGCCTAATACTCATTAATATGGGTGCCATTTATGTGAGAGTTATAGGTTTAAGAAGGTGCTAGAAAATCTTGTAGGAATTTGACTTTTCATATTCCGCGTACTTCGGTTGATACTGTACAGCTTTTAGCATTTCTATCATAACTTCTTCTCCCGATATCCGATTGAGGTAATTCAAAGTGCGTTGAAAATCTAACTCAAAGAGCTACAACTTTTCTTTAGATATCATTTTCCAAATCGAATTTTTTCTATATCGTAAATGGGTCTCAAATAAGACTAAAAATATGAAGTATAATTTAGCCATCCAATATTCATGTTTTAGTGCCACTAAGGTGTTTAAAATTATTTAGGGTTCTACATAGACTCCGTGAAAAAGTAATATGCGTCACAGATATGTGAAATTCTTACCGTAGTATCAATTAATAAAGCGAAATGACATGAGTTACTTTCAAAAAATTTAACTTCTTTTTACTTAAAATCCAAGCATGTCTAACTTTTACTTTTTTTAAAACTTAGCAAAAGATGCTCTAAGAAACTTCTTTTTACTTAAAAATGAAAAAATTAACATTCTCTATTAAGTGCATGTTTGGTTCCGATTTTTCACCCCAAAATATCATTTTTTTGACAGTTACTTCCTAAGTAATTTGTCATTTTTTATTTCTTCTCTCACGGGTGAGACTCACTTTTCTTTCGAACAGTCAAAAAATCATTTCTCATAATCACCACTGAACAAGCTCTAAGCTTAGCCAAACATGTTTGAATGTTAAAAATAGTATCTTGACTGAACTATCCACATTTCTGCCTTGAGGCTTGAATCCTCCAAGAACACTAATGGCCTAAGGTCAGCTTCCACAATAGTTTTTGCCTCTGTAATTCTTGAAGAGTGAGGCTTCGACGTTCTGCCTAAGTATTTAGCTTTATCACTTTAAAAAGTTTGGCTTGCTAATTAGAAATTCGTGATTGAGGTGCTTCTTTGAAACAAATCTCTATCTTAAACAATTTCCCAATACCATTAGCACTATAGAAAACAAATTTCCCTCAATATCATGTGTTTGTATTCATAGAACTCAGATTATGCATCTTGTTGCGAAAAGAAAAGAAAAAAGAGAGAAGTCAATAGACTTCTGTGTGTTTTATTAAGAACCAAAACTCTATATTTATAGATTAAAATTAGGATACAATGGTAATAATTTTTAGGGCTGTAGGAGTAAATGTGTTATTCACTAACAAATCCTGATAAACTTACCATTTACAACNTGGGAGGCACATCCTGCGATTTACCTCCTCCACGATGGCTCAGGGCAGGGTCGGTGGGGGCCCTTAAGGTTGGGGTTCAACCTGATTTTAGGGATTACTTGCATTTGTGGTCAAAGTTTGTTGCCGCAACTACAATTAACGCTAACAGACAAAATTCACGCGATCAACAATAAATTGAAGCGGGCTTAACTTCTTGTTATTGTAAGCCCTATAGAAACTCAATATTATCATGATATTATGAAATATTTGAATATCGATACTAAATATCATCAATCACACCAAAAAAAAAAAAAATAAATAAATAAAATAAAAAATAAAAAAACTATTTTGATAATCTACTTGACTTTTTTGTACTACAATCATATCACACTAGCATCAATGTTGACATAGCCATCGTTTGTTTCTCATTTTTGGAAGAATGAAAATGAAAAATATAGTTGTTATGGGCTCCACACAAGATATAGAAATTCAAATTTGGTGACCTGATGTGATGGATAACGATCATATTTTTTATTTTAATAAAAAGGAATGATAACCAAACAGGGGCATAATGTCTCATAACATTTTATCATTGGATAATTTAGAACGCAGTGAACTTGTTCATCCAATCATCTACTGTTACATATAATTATGTCAAGCTTTCTGTCAAATTATCGTGACAAAGTAATTTTATCCTTTGTTCTAATACTAAGAAACAAATTGAATCTTTTAGGAATTGCGACAAATAATTGAACAAAATCTTGTACCTCAAACTCTGCTAATTCCCAAAACTGGT
The DNA here is from genome assembly GCF_002742605.1 of Olea europaea var. sylvestris. NCBI lineage: Eukaryota > Viridiplantae > Streptophyta > Magnoliopsida > Lamiales > Oleaceae > Olea > Olea europaea. The sequence continues at coordinate 22,293,194 of NC_036239.1, forward strand.
TATGCAATGTCCATGTTTAGATACCCGAATGAACACCCAATGCAGTGGAAATTCCAGTTTTGAAGGAAAAAATACGCATGTTCTCTATATTCCGACTTTCGGCTCAAACTCTAGTCTCTCTTCGTCTTGTGATTTCGTAGCCACAAGCTTTTGAGCTGCATAACCTAAACTCGTGTCTATAATTGGGGCACATAGCATCAATATTCGTAGCTCCAATTTTATAAGTGCCATCAGCCGAGCTCGAAAAAGAAACCATAGTAACTTCTTCCTAGTACTCCAAAAGAGCCTCGTTGATGATGTCTCCAATATGAACATACTGCTTATAGAACTTCTGAGTAACCTGTTGGCGAAGCCAATCCTTACCATGCAACATACATTTAACCTTCCAAACGCAAAATATTCAAAAATGAAGAAAATGAATTGACGAGATATGGGGATTAGTGGCATTAACCTTGGCATGATATGGATGTTGCATCCATTGGTGCAGGTCATGAGGGCATCTCCAACCTTAGAGTTAATAACCTAAATGGTCACTGAACTTTGCAAAAAGTTTTACGGGATCACTGAACTTTAAAAATCACCAAATTCATCACTGAACTTTGCAAAATATTTTCATGGGGTCCCGTGGAAACCTTTTGTAAAGTTCAGTGACCTTGTGTAAACCATTTGCAAAGTTCAATGATGATTTGGATGACTTTTAAAATTCTGTGATCCAATGAAAACTTTTTGCAAAATTTAGTGACCATTTGAATTATTAACCCCCAACCTTAACACCAAATCACAAATTTTCACCAAATATACTACTCCAACCCAACACCAAATCTTACACCATTTTGCACCAAATGTGATAAAAGTCTATTTTGCCTTCTTTTTTTTCCACATATGACCAATAATATCGATGGTATTTTTGTCATTTTACATTATATATAAATTTTGATTCGTAATTAAGTAGTTAATTATTATTATTATTATTGTTGTTGTTGTTGTTGCTGTTGTTGTTATTATTATTAAACTTTAATCGTGTAATCAATAATTGAACAATAGTGGGATTAATATGTGAATTCCGATAATTAAATTATGACACTAGTCGACTTTGCCGTACCATAATTTCAAGATTCGAAATGTACTATGTTGTTTTCAATAACATGATTTAATATTTTCTTAGTCGCTATACTTTTATTAATTGTACTATGCTTTTAAAATATGTTAAATAACTTAATATTTTGTAAACGAAATGTACTTATGTATGTATTAATTTATGTGGTACTAAACGAATAAATAAATAATTCTCAACTATATAAATTGCTAAGAATAAAAGAAATGAAGAAAATGATTAAATGCTGTTCATTTGGTGCAACTTTTCATGTAATGGATTGGAGATGATTTCTAGTTTGGTGCAAATTTTGGTGTAGGGTTGAAGATGGTCTGACAAACTAGTATATGCATTCAAGAATTTGATTTTATTGCATCATTAACCGATGTAATATTATTATCAAAACCATAATTTTTGTTAACGGCAGGTGTAGGATCTGCGAACTATAATAAGCGAGAATAGGCAAAAATGCTGCAGTAGCCCCACATGTAATAGAATACATTCTAACGTAGCATAAGGTTCAACGACCTGAGCAACCAGAATTAACACGTGTAGCCACTGGAAGCAGACTGTAACGCCCCGGCCTTTTGTGGACCGGAACACTATTTACTTTACTTAACTAACCGGTGGTTTAGTCATAGGAGAATATGTTTTAGCGGAAGTTTAATTTTTACAATGATAATTTTAACAACAACCTTTCGAATATTTTAAATAAAACACTAAATAAAAAAATAACAGAACGTAATTTATTTGAAAAAACACAATTTGTTCTCGCGTTCAGCGTTTTTCAAATACTTTAAAGAAATAATATTGAAAACGTTCACAAAAATAAATTTAAATAACTTGTTCACCGGGTTTTCCATTGGCTCGTTGCACCACTCTCCATCTTTTCCATCATCCAGGCCCAAGGTAAAATCATATCAATCTGTAGAGAAGAGGTTAAACCTGTGAGTTAAAAAACTCAATAGATATCATAGGTGCATTCGTGATCAAGCTATACATTTCAAAACTGTAACTTTAGAAACCTTTTCATAGTATGATTTCCGGTAGAATCCCAAACACGTAGAGTCATGATTTAACACGACGCCTCGATCGGAAGTACATGCCGTACCCGGAGGTACCATTAGACATGGAGGTATATGCCGTACCGGAGGTACCATTAGACATACAAACATTAACATAAATCTTCATTTACTAGAAACTTATAACTTAACACGAATTAACACTTTTCACATCTACCTACCTTGATTGATGTTTTGAACCTCGTTGAAAAATGCGCTCCTTTGATATTTAAAAAAAAAAACTCCGTTGAGAATTGATGTTTGGAAAACACTTTTTGATAGCACCAAAACTTCTAGTAAAAACTAATTTTCCTCCCTCTCCTTTCTCTTTTTTTTAGACTTGAAAATTCTCTCTTTTATGCTTAGACGCTTTTGTCTTGATGTGAAAAATATGTATGCATTGAGGCCTATTTATAGGTGAAAATCTCACAACTTAAGGGCAAGTGAAGGGCCTAATACTCATTAATATGGGTGCCATTATGTGGGAGTTATAGGTTTAAGAAGGTGCTAGAAAATCTTGTAGGAATTTGACTTTTCATATTCCGCGTACTTCGGTTGATACTGTACAGCTTTTAGCATTTCTATCATAACTTCTTCTCCCGATATCCGATTGAGGTAATTCAAAGTGCGTTGAAAATCTAACTCAAAGAGCTACAACTTTTCTTTAGATATCATTTTCCAAATCGAATTTTTTCTATATCGTAAATGGGTCTCAAATAAGACTAAAAATATGAAGTATAATTTAGCCATCCAATATTCATGTTTTAGTGCCACTAAGGTGTTTAAAATTATTTAGGGTTCTACATAGACTCCGTGAAAAAGTAATATGCGTCACAGATATGTGAAATTCTTACCGTAGTATCAATTAATAAAGCGAAATGACATGAGTTACTTTCAAAAAATTTAACTTCTTTTTACTTAAAATCCAAGCATGTCTAACTTTTACTTTTTTTAAAACTTAGCAAAAGATGCTCTAAGAAACTTCTTTTTACTTAAAAATGAAAAAATTAACATTCTCTATTAAGTGCATGTTTGGTTCCGATTTTTCACCCCAAAATATCATTTTTTTGACAGTTACTTCCTAAGTAATTTGTCATTTTTTATTTCTTCTCTCACGGGTGAGACTCACTTTTCTTTCGAACAGTCAAAAAATCATTTCTCATAATCACCACTGAACAAGCTCTAAGCTTAGCCAAACATGTTTGAATGTTAAAAATAGTATCTTGACTGAACTATCCACATTTCTGCCTTGAGGCTTGAATCCTCCAAGAACACTAATGGCCTAAGGTCAGCTTCCACAATAGTTTTTGCCTCTGTAATTCTTGAAGAGTGAGGCTTCGACGTTCTGCCTAAGTATTTAGCTTTATCACTTTAAAAAGTTTGGCTTGCTAATTAGAAATTCGTGATTGAGGTGCTTCTTTGAAACAAATCTCTATCTTAAACAATTTCCCAATACCATTAGCACTATAGAAAACAAATTTCCCTCAATATCATGTGTTTGTATTCATAGAACTCAGATTATGCATCTTGTTGCGAAAAGAAAAGAAAAAAGAGAGAAGTCAATAGACTTCTGTGTGTTTTATTGAGAACCAAAACTCTATATTTATAGATTAAAATTAGGGATACAATGGTAATAATTTTTAGGGCTGTAGGAGTAAATGTGTTATTCACTAACAAATCCTGATAAACTTACCATTTACAACACTCCCCCTTGAATGAGACATTATAAAATATCTATCTCGTTAAAACCTTATTTGATAAAAATTCAATGGAAAAAAAATCAAAATGAAGGAAAAAGAGTACAATTATTTTGGAGTATTAAAAATAAATGCCGCCTCATTAAAATCTTGTTAGGAAAATCCAGTGAGATAAAATCTAAGTGAAAGAAAAAGAGTACAGCTACTTCCCTTGATGTTGATCATTGAAAATCTTTTATAACGATTTCTCGCTATTCATAATATGATGCAGTACATCATGTGTAAAAATATTGTCGATAACTTTTTTTCTTTTCTTGTTTGAGTATATTTTTTTCCTATAGTGACATAACTTATTTAGATTTCTAATTTTTAATATATCAAATACCTGAACCTCTTTAGAGTTTTTTATAATTTATTATGTCTAAATACTCATCAAGAGTATATATACCTCCTTAACGAGATCATTTTTGCTAATTGTTCCATTCTCGTTTGAAGATTTTTTTATTAAAATTGAACACCATCACACTTCAGGTGTGCCATAGATATATAAAATATAATGCTAACAAATTGCCCCCTAGGACATCAATTCATATTGGAGCATTAAAAATTGGTGTGTGAGATATTGTTGATCTCTTTGATTAGCAAATGCATCTAAATAAATTTTCTTTCGAACTTCTGGTCCAAATGATATTTAGGGAGTATTTAGATGATGATGATGCATTTATATATTATTTTCAACTTCTTAATTCCTCCTCCTAAATGCTAAAAGAATTATATCCAATCAATTTGACAATCATAATTTTTCAGCGTTATAAAATATCACCAATTTGGGATGAGGTAGGGATGTAAACGAGCCGGGCCGAGCCGGTTCGCGAGCCTAAAATTTCGGCTCGGGCTCGGTCCGGTTAAAAATACCGAGCTTTTTTGCAGGCTCGATTGCTCGGCCAAAAAAAATAGGCAGCTCGGGCTTTTTACGGGCCGAGTCGGGTAGGCACGTTTTTTCTCTCTCTCTTTTTTTTTTCTTTTTTTTTTTCTTGCTGCCTTTTTTTTTTTTCCTTTAAGGTAGCAGTTTTGCTGCCTTTAAAAAGGCAGCAAGCTGCTGCCTTATATTAAGGCAGCATCTTTGCCTTATTTTTTTTATTTTTTATTTTTATTAAAAAGCTCGCGAGCTCACGGGCCGGCTCGGGCAAAGCCCGTGTCCCCAAAATGGGGCTTGGCCCGAGCTTAGGCTCGGGTCTATTGAGCTCCGAGCCGAGCCACGGGCGGCCCGAGCTGGCGATCCCGATTGCCATCCCTAGGATGAGGGTTCAAACTATGCATTTATCATTAACATTCTTTACTTTTTGTTCCGTTGTAATGTGGTAGATTAATTGCACTATCAAATAATATAATGAAGAAATTGAGCTCTGACCATAAGTTAATTATAATGAGGGGAACTATGATATTGGTATAATACTTAATAGAATTCCCTAAACAAAAATGAGAAGTATTTTGTTCTTAATTAATTTTATTGAAGGCATTTAACAAGCAATAATGTTAAATCATTTATGGACATCTCAACTAACATTTATTAAAATTTTGAGATTTATGCCCACTAATAAGACACGGTATTGATTATATAATTTGAAAATTATGTTCATAATTTAAAATGTGAGCAGTAGTTTTACAAACTTCAAGTTGCGAACACCATACAATCATCTAGTATATGTATCAAATCTATTAGATACAAATAACGTTTAGATAATTAATGTGGTGGGTGACGGGTCCCCATATATCACTTTAATTAATTTTCAAAATATAGATAATTCAATCTCTATTTTAGTTAGTAATGTTTAATAATTAATTGTCGATAAAAATAACAAATGATATATATGAATTCATTCGATTGAAATATCTCCTGGTTCTTCTTCGAATATATATTAAAAAATTTTAATTTCACATCATTATTGATCTAGTAATGGTCTAACTGGTCATACCAAATAATAAAATCAAATTAAAATTGTGATTTAATATAATATATAATTCAGTTATTTAATCTCAAAGAATATGATTAAACATTTTATATTTATAAATCATTCAAGTAGTCAAACTGATCAATGTTCGCACGACATTAGTTATATATTTTTCTTCAAGAATAAACACGAATTCAAAATTCTACATTGTTCAAAACATATGCTGCTTTGAAAGTACATTATTTTTTTATTATTATTGCTCATTCAAAAGCAATATGTCAATAATCTTCTGCTATATTGAAAATTATAATTCAAAATCTTCAGGAGCAATCAACTATTATTATAATAAATTATACAATAATTTACTCTTCAAGAGTAAAATAAAATTTATGTTGAATTATATGTATTTATACTTTTCGAGAGCAAGTAATATCTCATTAGAATATTAATGAAAATTATAATGTCCTATTTTAAGATCACATTATATTTTACTATTGCTTCTTCAAGAACAATACATTAATATTTTTCTAAAATATGAATTTTTTTAATGTCGTGCTCTTTAGGAGTAATAACATATTATTGTTTACAATAATAATTGAGATTTGTTGCATGTAAAGAATTTACTTGCGAGAATTTTACTAGAAGAATCTTGGCAGCAATCTATCGGATAATGGCAAAAAAAAAAAAAAAAAAAAAAAAAATTGACGAACAAAAAAAAAAAAGAAAGATTGACGAACCAGATGCTGCCATCTGGTGGAATTCTGTGAATATGAATTGCTGATAATAATTATATAAGGATTTACTCTTCGAGAGTAAAAACATAATTTTATATTAGATTTTATATCATTATACTCTTTAAGAGTAATAAAATATAATCAGAACATCAATATCTAAATACTTATATAGAAGAATGGACACGTAAATAAATAGAGTAATTTAATTCCTAATTTTACTTTTGCCAATCAATATAAATACTTCAGGAATATCAAAATTATAATATCTTAACTTTTGGAGCAATTAATATTCTTTTTAAAATATTAATATGTTATTTTTCTTTAAGAATATCAACGCAAATTTTTCATATTAAGTTGTACTGTCTTCAGGAGTACAACGAGATATATAATCTTCAAAAGTATTAATACAACAATCTTTTGAAAGATTAACATTAATGATTCATTCTCTCTTTCAAGCTAAACAATATACTATTAAAATTGTGCTCTATATGAGTAACAATGAAATATTCTACTAGAATATTTATATAACATGGGTTGTGTTTTTTCAGGGAACATCAACACCATATTCGTTAAAAATAAATATAATTTAAATTATGCTTCTTCAGGAATATTGAGTCAATATTTTTTTGGAATATTGAATTGTGATATCATGCTCTTAATGAGTAAGTAATATTTTTCTAGAATATTAATAATGTTATGCTACTTCAGGAGTAACAATGAATTATTTATAATTTAAATTTACATACAATTAATATTCTTCTGGAATATTATTTATAATGTTGTGCTACTTTTGGAGCAACGACATGATAAATTATTAATTTAAAGTTTATAAAAGAACATCTAAAGATATTTAATTATCATATAAACACGATATGAATTCATATAAAAAAATTAATTACCAAACATGCATTAGAAAAAAAGAATCTTTATACATAGAAAACAAAATTGGCTAAATCCTTTTCAACATGCAAATTCAAAAGATAAAATTAATACTTGAAAAATATGTAACAAAATTGATTGTGTGTGAATTAAAAGACATGAATTAATATGTGTATAAATTACATATACAAACGTGAATTAAAATTAATATGTATACCAACGAAAAGCAGAGGAGAATAAGCGACTTGGTTATGATGTATATATACATCGCAAAAATTCATATACCACTAAATTAATTTTAGCACATGTGATAAATATTTATACTTAGAAAAAATATTACCACATTTACTAAAATTTAAAAAATTAAGGGTGCGTTTACTTTACGTTTCGATTTTCTATCTTCATTTTTGAAACAGAAAACGTTTTCTGTTTTGAGGGGCTATTTTTGAATTACAGAAAATGCGTTTGGTTTGTCATTTTGGAAAATGGTTTCTCAAAATATAAAACTAGAAAATGCATTTGGATTTAAAATTCTAGAAATTGTTTTATGACATTTATTCAATTCATTTGACTATTTAGTAAAATATAATAATTTTATGTTAATATATTACCAGATAATATATATTTTAAATTTGGTGAATTTACTATTTTTTCTTACTACAAAACTAAAAAAATAAATGTTTAGAAATTATTTTATGATATTTATTCAATTAATTTGATTATTTAGTAAAACGTAATAATATTATGCTAATATATTACAAGATAATATATATTTTAAAAGTACTTCTGAGCATCCAAAAAAAAAAAAAAAAAAACGGAAAACGGCTTGTTTGACCCTTTTTCGCGTTTTGAGTTTTTTTAACTGAAAACGCTCAAAACGAAAAAGAAATCATTTTGAGTTTTTAATTATAAATTTTTCCTTGTTTTCGGAAATGCAATTTTGAAAACGAGTGACTAAACACGTTTTGGGTGTTTTCGAAAACTAAAAACAAAAAACGGTTGGAAAACGGCAAATCAAACGCCCCCTAAGATATCGTGCTGATAACGTCTTGTGAAAAAAGAAGAAAAGAGAAGAGAATAGAAAGAAGTCAGTAGACTTGTGTGTGTTTTATTAAGAATCTGAACTTCATATTTATAGGTAAGAATCATAGATATAATGGTAATAATTTATAGGGTTGCTGAGGTAAAGGTGTCATTCACTAACAAACCCTAATAAAATTACCATTACAACATATCTAGATTTATAACATAATATGCTTATTTTTTGAATAGTATCAACAAAAATAAACCCCATGAACCATCCAAACGTCCCCTAAGATATCGTGCTGATAACGTCTTGTGAAAAAAGAAGAAAAGAGAAGAGAATAGAAAGAAGTCAGTAGACTTGTGTGTGTTTTATTAAGAATCTGAGCTTCATATTTATAGGTAAGAATCATAGATATAATGGTAATAATTTATAGGGCTGCTGAGGTAAAGGTGTCATTCACTAACAAACCCTAATAAAATTACCATTACAACATATCTAGATTTATAACATAATATGCTTATTTTTTGAATAGTATCAACAAAAATAAACCCCATGAACCATTAAGTCAAAATAAACAGCTAAATAAACATTATCTTATGCCTAATCATTATCGAAGGAATAATTCACATTAGAACAAAAGTACTGATCGAAATCAACAAAAACGAAAAAACAAAATCAACAATCAAAACATGTTGTAGTTAAGAACTAATCATCCGGTTAACCATCAATGAAGATTATGCCATAATCCCTGATATGCAGCGGGCCGCTTGTCATCGTGTGCCACTGCTCGATAATGCACAAACATCTTATCCGTTCTAATCGAAAGCAACAAAAACGAAAAAACAAATTCAACAATCAAAACATGTTGTAGTTAAGAACTAATCATCCGGTTAACCATCAATGAAGATTATGCCATAATCCCTGATATGTAGCGGGCCGCTTGTCACCGTGTGCCACTGCTCGACAATGCACAAAAATGCGAAAATTAGCAAATGTTGTAACCTTCATTCAATTAAAACGTAGAGCAACCATAGTTTTCATAGCCCATTTGACCACTACGGGTGGGCCACTGACCCTGTCGAAGTTCCGAGTCTACAGGTCATTGGTTCAACCACTGAGCGAATGTCTAATCAAACTGATAGCTATATTATGAAAATAAAAAAAAAAGACGATTTAAATATTATAAATATAAAAAATAAGATGTTTTGTAAATCAAAAAATGAATTTCAAATAATTTTTCAATTATTTTAAGTCAAGTAAAAAATTCCTTCTACGTTTTAAGTCCAATATTCTTTTGAATCTTTCAGAAATAGGTATTCATTATTGCTGCTTTTGAATCTTTCAGATACAACAAAAAACTTTTCTATTCTGTATTTTCAATGAATCTGTTCATTTAAAATCAATGGTATGGATCCTACAATTAAGCTAATCAAGCTATACAATGAATCTATGAACTCTTTACAGTAGAAAAGAATGATAACTACTTAACTGTCGACCAAATATTTCAAGATTTACCTCTTAGAAATATTCTCTATTTTCATGCCTTAAGTAGAGCAGTAACTACAATAACATCAATGGCCGAAACTACCACCATCGGTGGCAGCAGCAGCGAACAAGTCACTGGCGATTGGTTCTCCGTTCCGAAACTCCGACTGCGCGATCGCCACTTTACTGTTCCTCTTGACTACTCTCTCGATAACCGCACTTGCCCTAAGATCTCCGTTTTTGCCCGTGAGGTCGTATCTTGTAATTCGTTAATTACTTTGCTAAAGCTGCTATTTTCTTTGAGTTTGAGTTAATTGTTCATAATTTGGTATTTATTAGTGACTCAAGTTTTTACGGTTGGTCATCAAACTTTCAAAACGTGTAACTTTGGTCATGGAACCTTGTTTTCAGCATAGTTGGTGACTGAATTTACAAAGTTGTTTAAATTTTGCCACTAAGTATATACCCGCAAGTCGATTTAATGAATTTGGTGATGTGTTAAACGGTGCAAAAATAAATGATAACAGAGCAAAGTATCGATTCAAATTAATATCTAAAATTGAGTTGTTCTCCATGCTAAGTAGATAAATTGATGGGTTAAACTTTAAAACATTGAAATGAGTGTTGTGAAATCAAATTGCACGTTAAAGCGGTATTTTTAGCCACCAATTGGCGGTCAGCCTCATAAGTAACGTCACAACATGTCCTCAACGACACCGTTGAATTTAATAATGGATGTGTCACAACTTTGTAAGTTCATTGACCATCTATGCCAAAAAAGATGTTCGATTATATAATCACACGTTTTGCAAGGTTGGTAATCGATCAGTTTATTTAGCCCCCGTTTGCCCCCATTACATTACATTATATTTTTTTCTCTTATATTTTAAACCACACAATCTTCCATAAAATAATATTATACGTAAATCAAAATTTTTTCCTTATTTTTTAACCACTCATTTTTCTAAAAAATACAATTCCATCCATTTTCATTTTCCAAAAATGGGGGCCAAACGGGGGCTTAGCCTCCGTATGAGCCCCACAAAATGATAGTTTGGGAGAAAATATAGTTTGAAATAATAATTTTTCGAAGAATGCGTAGTTTAAAATAAGTCTTGAATTTATTTGTAATGCTATTTTACGTAAGAACGTGGGGTTGCAAATGCAAACCTTTTTGCAACTTGAGATTTGATGACTTCAGGAATAACATTGACGTACTTGAAAGGAATTTTCTGTATTGTGCCTGGTTCTTTTGTAAATGCATACATGATTTTCTCCTCCTATCAAATTTGGTTTCTTTGACCTCTTAAATCTTTAATAATGAATGTATGGTGTGCTCTGCAGATGGAAAGGAAGAACAGTCCCTCCCATATTTATTGTACTTGCAGTGTGGACCAGGGTTCGAGTGCCGGTGCCCTACTGAGGCTGGTGGATGGATGCGTAGAGCATGAGAGGAATACCGTGTTATTTAATGGACCAGGCATGTCGTTTCGAAGTTCTTTTGAGGTTAAAAGCTCATGTAGAAATATATTCGTCTATCTTATATTTTGTGGGTTTACAGGACAAAGAGGAACGTGCTTATCGACACCCTTAACTCCATCATCTATGTCTCAATTCAAATTCGCAGAGGATTTGGCCGACTACTTGAAACATTTCTGAGCTGACAACATAGTGAATGATGCCGAATTCATTCGGAAAACGTCTCGTTACTGATTCTGGACCTTGGATAGTACTGGGGCAGGTAAATTTTTCATCATCTTTTCATATGTTTATAGCGAATTTAAGATATAAATTTCCACATGATGCAAGGTTATTTTGCACTAATTACGTGAATTATGTGTCCAAATGGCTATGTTGATGGAGTTCACTTCCTGCAGAGTTATGGGGGCTTTTGTGCAGTTACTTACCTGAGTTTCGCTCCACAAGGATTGAAACAAGGCCTTTTGACTGGTGGAATCTCCCCAATTGGAAACGGATGTACTGCTGATGCTTGTACAGAGCGTGTGTTGAGCAGATTGTTCTTCAGAATGAAAAGTATTCCCAGAGGTTTCCTCAAGATATCCAAATTGTTCGCGAATCGGTAAATCACCTAGCAGAATCTGAAGGAGGCGGGGTGAGCAGACTTTAAAAGGCGATTTTCCCCCCTTTTAGACTTCAGTGATTATTTATGTTTTAGAAGACTTAGTCTCTCTTCCCCACTTTCCACTATGTGTGTTCTTGCACATTTAGGTGCCTCTTCCATCTGGCGGTATCTTAACACCACGGGGACTACAAATTCTAGTTGTGTCTGCATTGGGTTTCACTGGCTTTGAACGTTTGCACTTCATGTAAGTCCGTTTCCGTCTTACCCGTCAAGTATATATCTTGATATTATCATAGATTAGTCAGTCACTTCACTTTTCGTTCGTTTTTTGGTTTGAGAGGGTCAGGGATCCTGTACTAGTTCCTGGAGCACCAAAGAAACTTAGCTACAATTTTTTGATTGATGTAAGTAACATTTGTTTATTAGTCAACACAAATACATGGAAATCGAGATTGTGAAATCGCAAGATATTGTTTAAAGAAAGGTCAATGCTATTTTATGCAATATTGCTTTCAATTCGGAAAAAAAAACAACATAAAATCTCAAGATGCTCTTGACGGGTCTTTTGTTCTTTCAGATCATTATGAAACAATATGATACTTTAAGTACGTCAAAGGGAGTTTGAACTTCGAGATCTTATCATGTTCGTATTTTTGCCAAATGAACCTACGTATGAAAGGACAGTCATGTAGGTTGAATTTTTTATAGAACTTTAAAAATAGAATATTTAGAACTTGAAATCTAAATTCCTTAGGAATAATACCAAGAGAATTAAATGCGTAACATACCCTAATTCACCGGGAATAATTTCTTATTACTGGATCTTGAATCTTGAAGCTTAAATTGCAATCTTTCCATATTTGGTTTCTTCACTTTTAATCTTGAATTTTGCCTCCTTTGATTATTTAATTCTTGTTCTTGATTTTGCTTTTGATCTATAGTCTCAAAGTCCAATTACTTAATTCTTCATTAGATTACTTTAATTTTAGGAATAACTTTAAGATAGACATAAAATTGTTATACACAATTAATTACGTATGTAAGCTGACAAATTAATAATTTTTCCCAACAATTTCCACCAAAATTGAACATCTGGTTAATACAAATATATTGCGATGTCCTAAAAGGAATATCTGAATGAACTGTTTGATTGTCTTCCATTTTTTAAGCATTGTTTATATGGTAAATAAGGTGCTGGTCACTTAGGATTCTTTGGCACCACAATTTACTGACACCGAGTTTTATAATATGCAGTATGAAAGATGATTGAATTTTGATACAAACCCTCTGTATATTCTTATGCACGAGTCCATTTATTGTCAGGTAAATTTGTTTTCTGCTGGCATTGACTGATCAGTATGTATAAACGAGTTTCTAGTGATTCCATATGATTAATCTGGGTTTTTTTTTTCCAGAAGAAATATTAAATTAACTTCTTCATTTTCTGTAAATTGAAGGGCGCTCCTTCACTTTGGTCGAACTGAAAATGATAACCTGTTCGATGCAATCAAAGCTGTTAAAGAAGGACGCCCCGTGCTATTTACTGGAGAGGTAAGCGACTAACGTTCACAGAGCTATAAAGAACAACAAAAAGAACGATGAGTTTCTATTAACTTGTTCGATATGTAATGCATTCCTCTCCATATGTTTCTGCAGATGATATTTCCATGGATGTTTGATAAAATACCTGCCCTGAGGCCTTTTTGATTCCATATGATTAATCTGGGTTTTTTTTTTCCAGAAGAAATATTAAATTAACTTCTTCATTTTCTGTAAATTGAAGGGCGCTCCTTCACTTTGGTCGAACTGAAAATGATAACCTGTTCGATGCAATCAAAGCTGTCAAAGAAGGACGCCCCGTGCTATTTACTGGAGAGGTAAGCGACTAACGTTCACAGAGCTATAAAGAACAACAAAAAAAAGAATGATAAGTTTCTATTAACTTGTTTGATATGTAATGCATTCCTCTCCATATGTTTCTGCAGATGATATTTCCATGGATGTTTGATAAAATACCTGCCCTGAGGCCTTTTAAAGAAGTTGCCCAATTGCTGGCGGAGAAGAAAGATTGGCCTCCTTTATGCAACATTGCCGCATTGAATAATAACAAGGTATGCGTTCTTTTTGTTACGTTTGATGCTTGGCTCAATGCAAACCATATAAGTATGCATAGTTTCCTACAATTAACAAAATTTAGCCAAACATGAATGCTTGGGTTAAATTGGATTAAATCCTAATTCCTACTTTTAAGAACAAAGTTTATAAGATAAGTAATTAGAAAACGAACAAAAAAAGCGCACAGATTTAAAGTGGTTCGCTCACATTCACTCGCTATTATATGTTTTCACTAGAATGGGTAGAAGAATACAAGTTTTTCCTCACACTTGTCTAGCACAAAACAAGCTTGGAATAAACTCTTTAGCACCTATTTGGTGTAGATTAAAAACTTTCTAAAAATCTAAATCAAAATTAACAATTATTTTAACTATACATTTCATAGGATTCACAACTTTTCAACCATATATTTCATCAATTTTTATTAAAATCTACTAAAAATCCTTAACTACTCCAAACAGGGGCTTAATCTTTATTTCGTGTTATGAATACTATGGCTATATGATAACGTATGAATGTCCAATAAGACAACCTAGTTTTGAGACGATCGTCCTTAAATTTGCCTCATGTATAAAGGATATTAGGCAAGCCTCTGTTCCGTGTATCATAGTGGAGAGAAAACATTACATGTCCCAAAAATATTGTATTTCTTTTCTTTGATACTGTGCAATTTGTTAATGGTACTTGGTGTAGTAGTCTATTTGAGGGTGAATCACTTTAAATTGCGTGCTCTTGTTGTTTTCATTTTCAATTAATTGCTCTCGATAATATGAATTATTCATTTAATTCATACAAATGCCTAACTACTTGTGCAACTTATATCTTTAAATCATCAATATGATCTTCTATGTTGATACAGGTGCCAGCTGCAGCTGCTGTGTATTACGAAGATGTGTATGTTAATTTTAAGCTGTCCATGGATACAGCATCTCAGATAGCAGGAATTAGGCTATGGATAACTAATGAATACATGCATTTTGGTTTGAGAGTCGGAGGCGATCGAGTTCTCGATCACTTGCTAGGAATGTTGAATGGTAAAAAGCTTTGTTTTGACATGCTGTTTCTACTGAAACCCACTCGAGGAGATGAGTTAAAACTCTCTCTTATTCGAAGTGATGTGCACAACCATTCCATGATCTATTGAGCTATGAATCCTTTTCGCTAAACCGGTGTTCTCTTGAGTAGTATTCAAGAAGGATTGCCTTCTAATGTTTGTAAGGAATTTACGGACCAAGGGTGCAATTATTTGTGAAAATATATGAATGTTTATAACATTGTAAGCTATTCTTCAAAAAATTGCCAAGAGTTTTGATGCAATCATTATTTAGCATTTTATTTTTTATTTAGTTATGCCATTGTAGTTCTTTTAATTTAATTTGGTTAGAGAATTAAGAGCACATTGCAGCTTATAAATATACTATCTAGGAGAGCAGATGTTACTTGTGATTTTTTATTTTTTAAAATTTTTTTTGGATGAGATTAAATATTGAAAGAATATGACACGAATCTATTGACGAATTACTGTGTTGAAGGTCTAAAAATGTCCATTGTTGGATGTCATAGGAGGTGGTTAGCTTGAGCAAGACAACTATATGATCAACACGATGATTTTTGGGTGTGGATGGTGTGATAATCGGTACGATGTCAATTTTGAAGGAGGACTTTGACTGTTCAGATAATTAAGTCGATTCTATTAAATATAAGTTGACAGCCAAGAAAATTCTAGATTACTGGTGTACGGACTTAGGAGGAGAGTGCAATTACTTGTCCTTCGAGTGGGAGCACCTGTAGGATAGTGCACTCGTACCGTCATGAAATAGACATTACTTTAATTTTTTCTACTGAAAGAACAGTGGCAAGGGGATATACGTTATTTAGAACTAGAAATACAGAAGGTTTATGTTATTTTCCATAAGAAAGGAAGTGACTGTGTATTTGTTAGAAACCTCATAGAAGGCCTCTGTATTTTGCTCTTTTTTTTTTGACAATTTTACTCTCGATAATTATATTTACATCCCATTTTTTTACTATATTATATTTTAATTGCAATGAAAGTTCGATTATTGTAGCACTCATGTTTTCAACTTTTTTCATCGTATTCGTATTTTTAAACTTTCTATTAGTTAGCACATCTTCTCTCGCCCTTTACAATTTGTTATTAATCTATCTTCAACATTTTTTAGCATCAAGCATCCCCAATCTTTGACTTGATTGAAAATTACGTCCCTCCATCCATTTTGCCATTAGATCCACTTAAAATGACCAATTTGCCATTCTCTTTAAATAAAAAAAGAATAAAAGAAGGTAAAAAAATAAAAAAATAAAAGAAAATTTGCAGGAAGAGTCACAAATCTTATCAAAAATACAAATACATCATAAACAAACAATTGACAAAAATAAAAAAAGATAGTTTACATAAGAAAAAATAAAAAAAATCTGTCATTTTCTCGAATTTCACACTAAAAATCGACGAAGAGACGTAATTTGCAATTATGTTAAAGATTGGAGATATCTGATGCTAAAAAGATGATTAGTGACATGTTGCTGATGTTGGAATGAAAAGTATGAGAAGTTTTGAGTAGCATAATGAAAAATGCCCTC
The DNA here is from genome assembly GCF_002742605.1 of Olea europaea var. sylvestris. NCBI lineage: Eukaryota > Viridiplantae > Streptophyta > Magnoliopsida > Lamiales > Oleaceae > Olea > Olea europaea. Next base: position 22,309,921 of record NC_036239.1, read on the forward strand.
ACATTCACCTTGGAGGTTAGTGGTTTGAAACTTACATTGCACATGATATATAATATTTACTATTTAGTAGTCGAAGTTGGACGAATTGCGTTATCAATTTTAAATAAAACCAATTTTGTTCAAATGGGTTAGGTCAAGTTTGTTGTCTTGTGATCCAACTAAGAACCAGAACCGATGATGCGCTCAGGGTCATGATTTTCGGGTTGACTCAATTCTAATTTAAAAACATTAGATGAAAAAAAAATTATAACGTAAAAATAATTACTTAATTACTCTTTTAGTTAGACATCACTTTGCCTTGACTATTTAATGATAGAATATATGATTTGAAATGAATTTGAGAAAAAAATAATTTTTTTATAGAATGGCTGTGAAAAAGGGTATTCAAGTGGATTAGTAACAAAAGAGGTAACCAATAGAAATTAACCATGTTACTTTACTCTTTAATTTAGTCCCTTTTAGCCTCAATTAAATTATATTTTATTTTTTTCTCTCATATTTTCAATTATATAATTATATATAAAATAATATTATACGTAAGTCGAAAAATTTTCTTTCCATTTTAATGACTTATTTTTCAAAAAAATATTATTCCACCGTTTCAAAAAATGCCAAACGGGGGGTTTACTGTGTATCCCACTACTACACGTTAATTCCTCCGTCTCCTTCAAAATGCGAACACTGGGGGCACCCCTTGTATTGCTAAAGCCACACCTCTATCTCCATAGATTCTCTCCAAGTCCAAGAGCAGTTTCACTATCTCCGGTTCTACCTATCAGCAAAATTCTCTATTTTCAGGCCTCAAGTAGAGCAGTCTCTACAATAACACAAATGGCTGAAACCACCACCGGCGTTGGCGGCAGCGAGCACGTCACCGGATATTGGTTCTCCGTGCCGGACCTCCGACTCCGAGACCACCACTTTACTGTTCCTCTTGACTACTCTCTCGATATTCGTACTTGCCCAAAGATCTCTGTTTTCGCCCGTGAGGTCGTCTCTGGTAATTCGTTAATTACTTTTGCTAAAGATGATATTTTTTCTTTGATTTTGGATTATTGTTCATGATTTGGCATCTAGGGTGTGTTTGATTATATTTATTTTCAATGAAAAATACCAGTTTTTAACCCAAATTTTTAGTTAGGGTGTGTTTGATTACATTTATTTTTCATGGAAAATATTAGCTTTCCATCCAAATTTTCACTTGGAGTGTTTGATTGCTATTTTTTTCCATGAAAAATATTTTTCAACTTTTGAAAATATGCCTAATTTTCCTAGGGTAAAGGTGGTTTTTATTTTCCACAAAAAATGAAAAATATTTTCTTTTCTAGGTAATATTTTCCATCAGTGTTTGATTGATATTTTTTTTCATATAAAATATTTTTAAACTTTTGAAAATATGTATAATTTTTCTTATTTTTAAGGAAAATTAAGTTTTTAACCCAAATTTTTAGTTAGGGTGTGTTTGATTACATTTATTTTTCATGGAAAATATTAGCTTTCCATCCAAATTTTCACTTGGAGTGTTTGATTGCTATTTTTTTCCATGGAAAATATTTTTCAACTTTTGAAAATATGCCTAATTTTCCTTGGGTAAAGGTGGTTTTTATTTTCCACAAAAAATGAAAAATATTTTCTTTTCTAGGTAATATTTTCCATGTCAATCAAACACCCTCTTAGAGTGTTTGATTGATATTTTTTTTCATATAAAATATTTTTAAACTTTTGAAAATATGTATAATTTTTCTTATTTTTAAGGAAAATATTTTCCTTGATAGTGCTGATTTTTATCTTCCACGAAAGATGGAAAATTCTAGGTGATATTTTTCATAACAATCAAACACACTCTTAGTGACTTATAGTTAGTATTCATTCATACGATTGGTCATCGAACTTTCAAAATGTGTAATTTTGTCATGGAACCTTTTTTTAGCATCGTCGGTGATTGAATTTATGAAGAAGTTTAAATTAAGTCTTAATGAATTTGGTGATGTGTTAAATGGCGAGAAAAGTAAATGATGACGGAGCAAATTTGTTCTTTTTGTTAAGTAAATAAATTGATGGATTAAAATGAAAAGTTTAAAACATTTAAATGAGTGCTGAGAAATGAAATTGCACGTGGAAGTGTGGTACTTTTAGTCACCAAGGCCGTCAGCCACATATGTTCGTCCCCACACACCTCCTCGACAAAAGATGAGTCACAACTTGTAGTTCGCTGACCATCTATGCTAAAAAAAAGTTCGGTAACTAAAGTGATACATTTTGTAAGTTGGTTAAAATGTACCTGGGTGTACCAATGGTAGTAGGATGCAACGAACAAAGAACTAGAATATGGAAATTGGGGAAAGGAAGGGGAAGAGAGGGAGAAAGAGGAGAGGGAGATAGAAAACGGGGAAGAATTGGAAGGCAAAGCGAAAAGACAGAATTATTAGAAGATAATTGTATTTATTTAATAATAGATTCTAACTATTACAATATATAAGCCCTCTTTCTATAGGGTATCAACCAGTCTAATTCAAGTAGGAAATAACTATACAAAAAATAGAATATTTGTAAAATAAACCTAATGACTTTTCCTAAAATGAAAACCTAAACTTGAAAAGTATCGAATTGTATCTTATATGGTATCTCCATTCTTCATCACATACCTTATCTGGAATTACACATAGTTGTAGTAGCTCACTTGTATAGGAAATTGATCAAACTGTATCGCACAAAACTCTGTGTATGCACTCTTTAAAGGAGCATTGCATTTACAATTCCCAATCTATAAATACTTTAGCATTTGGTCTCCTTTCTTATTTATTTTCTCTTCCTAACAATGGGTCCCAACCTTCAATTTTTATAGCAAGTGGGTGCCCAAAGACTGAGCCCATATTTGGCTAATGTTTATATACTGTTTATAATAGGTCAAATCACATTTTATCCACCAATTTCATTGGTCTCATAAGTACAACCCACTTATCTACCCCTCGTTTTTATCTATTTATAATTTAAACCGATAATAAACAACTCTCAAACGTGCTTTACTTTTGTCCAAGGGGGAAAATATCACTAGATTGGATTGGCTATGAATAAATGTAGGCACATTTTCATTGTACAGTTATATGTAAGTTTTTTTTTTTTTTCAACCAATAATGTGAAGATGAGTCCAATTATAGAATTTCAAATATCAGGTTATAGTGGACTGATCCATATTACTTTATAGACTGATTGTGGAAGTAAACCTTCTACCACTCGAGGATTTGATAATTTCAAGAATAACGTGGATATGTGGAACAAGAATGTTCTGTCTAGTGCCTGGTTCTATTAGAGGCACATATAGGGTAGCAATCTATCATGTGAACATGTTGACATGCATGTGAAAACTATGCTTCTACAAATTGCCGTTTGAATTAAAAAAAGAAAAACAAAGAAATTTTACATGTTCCTACCTTTTGTTCTAGTATGATATTTATGTTGCATATTATTCATATTGTGGGTTGCATGATTTTCTCCCTCTAGTCAAATTTGGTTTCTTTTGATCTCTTATGTCTTTACTACTGGATGGTATTCATTGCAGTTGGAAAGGAAGAACAGTCCCTCCCATGTTTGTTGTATTTGCAGGGTGGACCAGGGTTTGAGTGCATGCGACCTACTGAGGCTGGTGGATGGATAAGTAAAGCATGTGAGGAATACCGTGTTATTCTAATGGACCAGGCATGTCGTTTTGAAGTACTTTTGAGGTTCAAGCGCATGTAGAAATATATTTGTCTATCTTATCATTTGTGAGTTTGTGGCACAGAGAGGAACAGGCTTATCAACGCCGCTAACTCTATCATCTATGTCCCAATTCAAATCCGCTGAGGCTTTGGTTGACTACTTGAAACATTTCCGAGCTGACAACATAGTGAATGATGCCGAATTCATTCGAAAACGTCTCGTTATTGATTCTGGACCTTGGACAGTACTGGGACAGGTAAATTAGTTTTGTATTTCTTCGTCTTTTATGTGGGTTTCACATTTGGTGTTTTGATGTTTCGTAGTTGATTTTGACACAAAAGTTTGACAATCTTGCCGCACATCTACATTCCCCGATGCCTCATCCAATCATTAACGCATAGATTGGGGAAAAGAAAGTCTTATCCTCTTTTAATTGTTTTTATAACAAATTTCACTTGTAACATTTCGACACGAAGCACAGTTATTTCTCATTAATTACACGAGTTCTGCTTCCAAATGGTTACATTGATGGATTTCATCTCCTGCAGAGTTATGGGGGGTTTTGTGCTGTTACTTACCTAAGTTTTGCTCCTCAAGGACTCAAACAAGTCCTTTTGACTGGTGGAATTCCTCCAATTGGAATCGGATGTACTGCAGATGCTGTATACAGAGCATGCTTTGAGCAGATTGTTCTTCAGAATGAAAAGTATTACAAAAGATTTCCTCAAGATATTGAAATTGTCCATGAAGTGGTAACTCACCTAGCAGAATCTGAAGGAGGCGGGGTGAGCAAACCTTAAAGGCAATTTTTTTATTATTTATTATTATTTTTTTTAATCCTGATTGACTTTAGTGATTATTCAAGTTTTTAAAACTCTCTCTCCCTCCCCCGTTGCTTTCTTGTCTGTGTGTGTTCTTGTGCATTTAGGTGCCTCTTCCATCTGGTGGTTTCTTGACACCACGGGGACTACAGCTTCTAGGTTTGTCTGGTTTGGGATCTAGCACTGGATTTGAACGTTTGCACTACATGTAAGTCCATTTCCTTCTTGAATATGAAGTATATATATATTATGATCTTAAATTTGTTTGTCACTTCATTTTTATGTTGGTTTTAGGTTTGAGGCGGTCTGGGATCCTGTAATAGTTCCAGGAGCACCAAAGAGAGTCAGCTACTATTTTTTGAATGCTGTGAGTTAAAACATTTCCGTCTTGCTCAAAACAAATTTAATATTTAAACTTTTTTTTCTTTGGTACATAAATATTTATATTAATATGAACTTGTCCTAATTTAATACTCTTTAAATATCTTGGCGACATGGAAATGGAGACCACGAAATCACAAGATATTGCTTCAAGAAAAGGTCAATGACGCCTGATGCTATCTTGCTATGCTGATAAAAACAACATTACAAAATCTCATTATATTTTTCGACTTGTGTCTTCTGTTCCGTAAATTTTTATGACACTTTCAGGCTTAGCAAGTAAAGTTGTGGTTTGAAATTCGAGATGTTATGACGTTCTTAATCTTGCCCCACAGATTCTATAAAATCTACTGATTATCATACAGTACGTGAAGCTGTTTGTTTGAGTCTTCTGTTTTTTAAGCATTGTTTATGTGACAAATTAGGTGCTGCTGATTTAGGATCCTTTATATTTTGAGCTAATTGATAAATTGATGCTACAATTTACTGACACAGTTTTTAAGCACATGCAGCACGAGAAATGGTTGGATTTCGATACCAATCCTCTATACGCTCTTATGCACGAGTCCATTTATTGTCAGGTAACCTATTTCTTGCTGGGACTGGCTGACTAATGTGGATGGATGACTTTCTAGTTGAATCCACGTTGTTATTATTTTTGTTTTATTCAGAAGATATCATGTGTAAATATGTAGATGTTTGCATACGTTTTGTTTGAGAAACTGTATCCATTCTCGTGTAATTATCTAACTTGTAGATTTTATGTGAATTGAAGGGTGCTTCTTCACTCTGGTCTGCTCACAGAATAATGACTGAAAATGGTGGCCAATTTGATGCAATAAAAGCTGTCAAAGAAGGACGTCCTGTGCTATTTACTGGTGAGGTAAGGACGAAAAGATGTTCACAGAGCTACAAAGAAAGTGTCCAAAAGAAAAAGTAAAAAATTGACCAGCCACTGATGTGTTTACACTCTTTTGCGGGGAATCCTTTAATAAGGATTTTATGTTAGTTGATGAAATAATAGAACAAACTATTAGTATTTGGCTGAAATGCTCGTGAGCCTTCGGCCTTAACAGAGATGCCTCTAGACAAATATTAACACTTAGGTGCTGGATCATTTTTGTATATTCATATCTGAAGTCTCATATATTTGGGCTCGTTGTTGTATACGGTTTCTATAATTTTCTTTTACATCGTTGCTAGTGTTTGATATGATTGCATTCCTCTCCATTTGTTTCTACAGATGATATTTCCATGGATGTTCGATGAAATGCATGCTCTGAGGCCTTTTAAAGAAGTTGCCCAGTTGTTGGCAGAGAAGAAAGATTGGCCTCCTTTATATGACATTGCCTCACTGAATAATAACAAGGTACGCGTTCTTTTTATTACAGCTGATGATAGTTTATGTCATCAATGTCTCTCATTCTTTTCAATTGCAGCAGCAAACATTTTCTTTGGGATTTGTCTTTGTTTCACCATTTCATTTCATTTAGATAGTTCCCCAACAATTACTATTCATGACCCTTATGATCTCCACAAAATTTGGCCAAGCTTGAATACTTGGGCTGTTGTGGATTAAACCCTAATCCCCACTTTGAAGAGAAATATTATTGAGACAAGCAATTAGAAACTGAGCGTAACACACAGATTTATAATGGTTCACCTTTTATGCGAGAGCGGTGTCCACTCGCCCTGACAGGTTTTTGCTATAATGAGAGAAGAATGCAACCTTTTTCCTCTCATCTCTGCTTCCAATGATCCCCTAAAATTGTTTATATATTTTAGGAATATTAGGGTGACCAGATAAATGCATGAATGTCCACTAGGCTGATCTGCGGTTTTGAGTATAAACATACAGTGTGAATGGGCTTTACACAATCCATCATTGGTATGGTGGGCACTTGATAAGTTGTTTCACGATAAAATCTGGTTCTTTCACTTTTGTGTACCTGGTATTGCCAAATCACTGATACAACCTTATAACTTGATACAGGTGCCAGTTGCAGCTGCAGTGTATTACGATGATATGTACGTTAACTTTAAGCTGGCCTTGGATACTGCTTCCCAGATAGAAGGAATTAGGCCATGGATAACTAATGAATACATGCATTCTGGTTTGAGAGATGGAGGAGGTCAGGTTCTGGGTCATTTGCTAGGAATGTTGAAAGGAAAGAAGCCTTTGTTTTGACATGGCAAGTCATTTTTCACTTACTGATTCTAGTGAAAATGCAACCATTCCATGATTTATTCGCTGTGGTCTAAACCCCATATTCATGAGTGCATTTGTCTATATTTCTTGGGACTTTTACCTTAAATTATTTCTATCAGTAAAATATGCGACTTTAGCGTTTTGATTGTGGTCTTCTGTTATCCTAATAAATAAATAAAAGAGCCCATTTTCCTTTTCTTTACAGCTAAAGCTGCATATTTTTTATCTTTTTGTCCATGTCTTCCTGATTTTCAATTGGTGAATAATCGTCATATCATTTATTCTTGCCATTATTTCTGTTAGGAGCAGTAAAGAGAATAGGACTTGGGAAGTGGATGTCTAACTTCTATTCAACTCTCTATTTCTAATTAGCTTACCATGATACTCTATTTCTTGGGACGAGTTCAGTGGAGGCTTGCTATCTAGTGATTAACAAGCACACTCATTACACACTTTCCTTATACCTGTCTCTATAATTGGCTGCATGTTTCAGTTTTGGTGCTAGAATGTTAAATAACGCTAACGGCCACCCAACTTCAAATGAAGTTTTGTTTTACTCAATCCTCAGTTTACATATACCATAATACCACTAGGGTTGTTCCAAAAACTAAAAGAGATGGACATATGGGTAAAGCCTTTATGGATTCCTGTCATGGCATAATTTGATGTTAAAATTGTCTCCTGGTCTGTGGTCCCTTAAAAATTCCCCCAAATATGCGGCCAAAACAAAGGAGTATAAAAGAGAGAAAAAGGCAAATTTAATGTGGTTAAGCAATCACTGAGGACACTAAGAGGAGACTTGATTAATCCCATGTATATCTACTATTCTCCAAAAACATTTTATTTTTTTTAAATCTCATTTTCAACTACACATTCTCATAATAAAATATTTTATATGTCAATTCATTTTTTTTTTCTTTCTTTTAACTCCACATTGTACCAAAAAAAAAAAAATCATTATCTAAAAAATTCTTTTTAATCGGTGGCTTCAAATGGGGGCTAAATCAGCAAATCTCAAAATACAAGAGTTTCCTCTTTAACGCTCGAAATTCGAATGAACCTGTAGGGTTATTGACAATTTCGATTCTCTACATTTTAAGAGCACATACAATTTTTAAATGGGTTTGTTAGACTACATGTAAATCAATGGTTAAATCAAGGGCATTATATCAAGTGGTATTATGTAACCCTCAATATAAAATTTGATGTACAAGTAGGATAATCCCTTTTAAAAATGGGTTATGCCATTTGTACACTCATTCTTACATTATAGACGACATTTGCTGCGTTGGCTAAAAAAGGATTAGTTGAAAAACTGTTATTATAAAGCTGTCCAATGATACCATGTGACAGAGTGTAATCAATGATGTAAGAATCCATACACCAAGCATGGTTCTTTAAAAATCTAGCTTTTGTTAAGCAATGCAAAGCTAACATGCAAGAATTCACTCAATTTTACCCAAGGATAACTCTTAACGATGAAATGCTCAACTTTTGTACACAACACTGACACAACTTGGATTATAAGTCATTTAACTAATTAATCACAACCTGTCATTAACTCCAAATAGTAATATCATAAACAACTGGAAAGAAATTGGGAGTTCTTCATCTATAACAATCCAAAGAATATCAGAAAAATAGGACAACACTTGTCCTAAAAAATCCATCTACACTATTGATCACTTAAATTCTTAACTTATTTATTTATTGCAAAAGTCACTTAATAGTCCCTCGGGAAGCCTATTCCACCGTTCAGCCACACATCCTGACGACATAGACTAACCTAAGAGTTTGTAAATGAAGGAGTTTCTTACATTCAGTAAGGGATACGTGCAATCCAAAAATATGCGACTTAGGGTTTTTATTATGGCCTTCTGTTATGCCTTTCAAGGCAATTTCAAGATTTCACATAGCTTTCTGAGTGTGACTTTGAAGTTGCCATTATTTTTCTAGCAAAGGAAAAATATCTCGCATCAAGTAATCAAAGGTTTAACTGTTAGTTCGGCTTAGCAATTGGCAAAATGAAAGCAATGTATAGTATCTAATATGAAATTCCAATTTTTAGAATCATATGCATTTTGAAGGTCCACTTTGATGGTAGGTGTAGTGGATCGGGCAGCCATGCTGGACTTCGGGATGGAGCACTAAGAAAGGTAGGAGAGACATACGGGGGACTAAGGTAGCCTATGTCGGCAAGGCGGAGTTGCAATTTAGCTTAGGGTTTCTTTGTTCTGTGATAACTGTCCATGTCTCGATGAAGTAATGTGTCTTACACACGATTGATTATGCACTTTTTTTTTTGGAACTTTAATCATAATCAATAATTGGTTCCAAATTAAAAAGAACTACAATTTCTTTGGTGCATGTTTGGCAAAGCTTAATCTCTTTAAGCTAGTCAAACATTTTTTTATTAACACGAGTGTTGTTATTATTATTATTATTGAACTAATGTTGAATATTTTATATAATTTATATCATATAACTTTAATATCATTCTTTAATAATCAACGAGTAAAATAAAAGTAACTAATCTGTAGCGGCGTTGATGGATAAACATGAATGTGAATAATCTTCAAGATATTAATTATTTTTAATTAAAATTTTCGGGACATTAAAACATGATATCAAAGTTATTTACCATTTTATCATTGAATTTTTCTTAGAAAATTGGGTGTTTTATTACTTATCTCCAAGATCTGTATAATGATTATTGTAGTAATTTTCTTACCGTAGATGTCACTCAATTTTCTAATAGTCACTGAATTGCATGTATTAATCTAAAAATCCTTTTGTCTCACTCTGAAATTTCAAGGTGGGCACATTGGCGTCGACAATTGAGCCACATTGAGATAAAAATGAACAGTGGAATAGGCTTTCCGAGGGACTACCAAGTGACTTCTGCAATAAATAAATGAGTTAAGACTTTGACGTTTTGTGGAGCATCAGTGTTTCAAGATACGATTGAAAATTAATAGAAATTGAGCACTATGTTTCCATATCGATGAACTAGATACATATTTGAACACAATCACCCGATCATTATTTTTGAAATGTAAATATACGATTTCGATATTTTTATGGAGGAGAACATAAAACAACTTTGATCTTTCAAAGCAAAAGAATGGGTTTCACTCAAATTTATGCCAAAACAGTCCCATTTATAAGCCAACATAAACTAATATAAAAAAGCAAGTTTGATGTGTTAGGGATCTTCTTGGAGTCCGTCCATATTTTGCCTTCAATGCCCATTTTCTTCTTCCATATACTACGGACATACACAAATCCATGTTAAACTCGTTTCAATAATAAGATGATACTATTTTCTTGGCCCACACATTGGCAATTTGGCTTCATTATTCAACATGATGACTCCAACAAGGAAAAGACTTATTGTGGCCCTGGACGTATAGCACTTCTCCTCCAACAATCTATTAACCCGATTATCACGGATGAGAAGACAAAAAATTGAGAATCTAATATGTGCAGCGGAAGGCAATAGTGCCATTGGAATTATTGGCATACGTGGTTCGAGTAAAAATGCACAAGCTCGAAATGTCTTTTTCAATCCATAATTTTGTATTTCTACACTGTAAAACATGCATGCAAAACGAGTAGAATGACGACTTATAGAAATGTAGAAAACAAAGAGAATAATTTAGTCGAGGCAAGAGTTGAACTTTTTTTCTTTAATAAGAAATTGCTCGCACAAATACTCACATTTTTTTTTTCTCTTTTACTTTTTGCTTTTGAAAGGGATCAAAGATTTTACCCTACCCTCTGCAAGTACGTACAATTGCCAACACACTTCTCTCAAACTACAACGATCACTTGTTGTAATAGTAGTACTACAAATTATAAAAACAACAAAGTCGTGAATGTTTTGTGACTCTGTTGTGACTTCTGACCAGAAGTGCGAAGTGCAAGAACTAATTTGTACGAAGTAAAGATGATGAATGAATTCTGCAATCATATGGGTCTTATATAAATGTTGAACAGTTGTGTCTTCATAGACTACTTTAAAAGGACGTAACTATTGAAATCCAGCTCTAATTTGAAGGGACATTTGTTGAAAAATGGTAAGTCCTTGAGTTATGATTTTTCGTCTGAAAAACACGGTTTTTAGTGAAAATGAATTTTAGAATATTCAATCACATATTGCATCCCGATTAATTGAATATTTCACTATCCTAATTCCAAACTCCAATTCACTTGTTGAAAAAGGATAATTCCTTGAGTCATGATTTTTCGTATAAAAAACACGGCTTTGGGTGAAATGAATTTTAGAATATTCAATCACGTGTTGCATTCTGATTAATTGAATATTCCACTATTCTAATTTCAAACTCCAATTTACTTGTTGAAAAAGGATAAGTCATTGAGTTATGATTTTTCGTCTAAAAATCACCGCTTTCAGTGAAATGAATTTTATAATACTCAATCATAGGTTGCATTCTGATGAATTGAATATTCCACAATTCTAATTCCAATCTTCAATTCAATTGTTGAAAAAGGATAAATCCTTGAGTCATGATTTTTCGTCTAAAAAACACGGTTTTCGGTGAAATAAATTTTAGAATATTCAATCGCATGTTGCATTCTGATTAATTGAATATTCCACTATTCTAATTCCAAACTCCAATTTACTTGTTGAAAAAGGATAAGTTTTTGAGTCATGATTTTTCGTCTGAAAATCACGGCTTTCATTGAAATGAATTTTAGAATACTCAATCATATGTTGCATCCTGATTAATTGAATATTCCACAATTCTAATTCCAATCTTCAATTCAATTGTTGAAAAAGGATAAATCCTTGAGTCATGATTTTTCGTTTGAAAAAGCCCGGCTTTTAGTGAAATGATCAATTTTAGAATATCTAGTCACATGTTGCACCCGATTAATTGAATATTCCACTATTCTAATTCCAATCTTCAATAATTTTCAATCTCTAAGTTGCTCACAGTCATCTTAATTTCTCTTCACCTGAAATTAGTTTCAGGCAACTAAACGTTTGGCCTTTGAATTCTGGTAATTGTCTAGGAGATCTTTCTTGAAAAATTGGCCAAAGTTGGTAAAGACCAATATTTCTAAACCAATTCCCAATAATCCCCATACGAATGAAAACATATATAGTTAATTTTAAGAATTTATTATTATTATTTTTTAGAATGAAATTCTTTTATGAAGGTTAACTGACAAAATTCAAAAGGTAAAAAAGACTATTGTCCAACCCCGCATAATATATACCATTTAAGAACTATACCCAATAAATAAGCGAAATGAAAAAAAATGATATATAAACTATAATATTAATTTTTTAATTGAAACCAATAAATAAGCAAATTAAAGGAAAAAGTTGATTAACAAAAAATTCAGATTTGTAACCCAAAAAATTAAACTCAAAGACATTTTCAAAATTCTTTTCAATTCTTCCACATTTATTTTAAATCTTTTATATATTTAACCTCATCTGAATATTTCAAGAAAGAGATAATTAGACCATTTTGATAATGAAAAAAAATGGCTATTCTAAGTTGCATATTTTTTCTATAATTCTTTGTACGATTTATCATAATTCCCAGTCGAATACTTGATTTTTTTTTTTATAATAACACAAAAGGATATCTACGTAAGGTAATTTGCCAATATTAATAGATCGTGATTTTATTTTTTTTGAATTATTGCTGAATTTGAATTTTCTGATTGCTATCTCCAGGTTGTAATTTTTTAGACTGTGATTTATAGCATATAACTTCCGAAATGAGAGAAATTATTGAAGATTGTCATGGAGTTGAGGCAGTCACTATATAATTATTTTTTATTTAACTGAAGAGCATAGTTCTTGAATAAATTTGTTTACATCAAAATATGTAATTTTTAAAAGCTGATAACTTATTAGTTGTTTGAGTGATTCACCAAAATAAATAATTCAAGAATTTTAATAGGAATCAAGGCGAAGTCCTCTCCAAGAAAAGATACAATGACAAAAGTCTTAATACGAATATTGCTTCTATTTATATTGATTGTAACAAATGGAGAATATTGTAATAGTTTTTCTATGTAATAGATTCATATTCTATGAATTATAGTTTTATTTATTTTTTTCCCCTTTACGCATGGGTCTTAATTAAATGAAAGAAGGGTGCTCTAATTGTGTAGGGCATTCAAAATCTCAGGACAGAAGAAATTTTAGGATGGTGGATTGGGTGAAATTAATTTATCGTGATTTGTTCAATATTATTTTTCCGAGATTTATTGAGTTACTATGATTAATGTCATAAAGTTACATGCTGTGTTATTTTCCATTTAGATGTGTTATTGTTTAATAAGAGATCACATGTTTAACAATCCTACATATTTATACAAAATGTAAGTTATAGGATTAAATGCAAGATTTTTCAAATTTCTTCTATAAAATAATATTATATGTAAATAAAAAAAAATTCCTTCTTTTTCAAATACTCATTTTTCAAAAAAATAAAAAATTCCATCCATTTTTATTTCCACAAAATGGGTGCCAAACGGGGCTTAAAGACATTGTAATTTGTTGTATTTTTCTTTAATAGCCCGTTATATAAGCTAGTTAACTATGCTTCCGCCCCCAGGGCACATTTTCAAGTGATAAAAGGGGAGGGTGGAGAAATCCAGTTTTGCTTGAGGCTGCTGCATCAAGGGTTCGAATCTTGAAATATGGATTTGGCTCTTGGGTAAGTACAAGCGTACAAGCAGCCTTCCACCCTCTACCCCTGGAAGCATAACCTGCGATTTACCTCCCTCACGATACTCCAGAATAGGGTGGTGGGGGACCCTTAAAGTTAGGGTTTAACCTTTTTTTTTAGTTAACTATGCTTCCACCGTAAGTCCCGTTGCAAATTAATTTGTCATTTTTAATTTTGTTTCACGTTGGGAGAGTGGGGGTGTGATGGGGTGAGGTTTGACATATCTTCGGGGAAAGTGGTGATTGGTGGGTCGTGGGTGTGGCGTTTGGCTGGTGAGTTGCTCAGTGGGGGCGGCGGTGGGTTATTAAGGAAGAAAATCTACATGTATTTTTCGATAAGATTTGAGATTTGTGTTGCAAATTTTTTCCTTATTTTTATTTAGCTGTTTTTTTTTAAATTTAAATAGGAGGACAAATTCATCATTTTATGCGGAATGAACGACAAAAATGTATAGATGTGATTTGTAGTTAAGTTGAAGGTTGGGAATGTCGAATGCTAAAAAGGTTATATATCTAATGTTTAACATACTGTTCGTTTGAGTTTTCTGTTTTCTAAGCACAGTTTATGTGACAAATTAGGTGCTGCTGATTTAGGATCCTTTATATTTCGAGGTTATTCATAAATTGGTGCCACAATTTACTAGCGTCTAGTTTTTATACACACGCAGTACGAGAAATCGTTGGATTTCGATACAAATCCTCTGTATGCTATTATGCTGAGTCCATTTATTGTCAGGTAACCTGTTTCTTGCTGGGATTGGGACTCATATGGATGGATGCGTTTCTAGTTGAATCCGCATGGTTATTATTTTTCTTTTGTTCATTTGGTAAATATGTAGATTTTTGCATACAGTTTGTATGAGGCAATTGTCTATATATATATGTGTGTGTGTGTGTATTTTTTTTATCGATAAATGTATGTAAAATTTTATAGATCAAAATTCATTTACAAGTACACCGGATATACCTAGACAAATAAATGTCAAGTAAAAAATACATGTACATCGGGCATACCTGGTTAGACAAAATAAAATGGTCTCATGGAAAAAACCACATCGTAATCGAGTGAAACTCAATGTGGATGGCAGTAGTCTGGGGAATCTTGGACAAATCGGTGGGGGAGAAGTGATTAGAAATGAAAAAGGTGAATTGGTTTCAGATTTTAGCATTCATTTCGATGAGGGGACCAACAATGAAGCTAAACTAAGAGCACACATTGAATGTTTAAAGCTATGTCGTGAGGTAGGTGTAAACCACATTGACATTGAGTGTGACTCATCGTTTTTCTTCTTTGAAGTGCTCTTTGTGGTATCTATGGGACTTCTGGGATAATCTTTTGAATTTATTACAGCAATTTGATTATCAAGTGGTACATCAATGGAGAGAGGGGAACCAAGTGACAGATTGTTTAGCTGGAGTGGGAGCTAAAAGCCCGTTGAAACGTTTTAATACTTAGACAGAGTTGCCAAGGCTTGCTTGAGGGTTACTTCGTATGGATATGATGGGGATGGCTTATTGGAGGAAGTGAGATGTGGATTGAGGTTAGGGTAGTGGTGTTTTTTGAGATTGTTGGTGATTTAGCTCGTATGCTTTGCTATTTGTTTTGTATAATGTCGTTGTTCGAGTTTGTTAGCACGGTATTCCTCCGCCACAAGTGAGGACTTATTAATAAAGTATTTTTTGAAAAAAAAAAACGATAGTCAAAAGACCCACAGCTAAACTTAAATTGAACCAAAACATACGAATACAAAGCAAACATAGCTTTGTATACGTGTGTTTTAATCTGTCTTACAATAGAATCGACTCGTGGACTAAGACCTTCAAAAATACTCCTATTTCTTGCTATCAAAATGTAGTACACTATAGTTGTAAGTGCTATACATTTTGCTTTACATTCCAACTCGTTCTTCGGGCTTCCTTTTTCATCCACTTTAATGAGCTCTACAAAGTAGACATGTTAAACCTTATAGCCATCCAACCAACCATAGATTTGTTCCCAAATATCCTTGTTAACTGGATATGAAAAAAACAAATGTTGGGCAGTTTCCTCCGTTAGCCCAGAAAAAAGAGTAGTTTTGGTCCAATTGAAGATGATGCAATCTGTCATTCGTTTGTAACTTGGCCCGAACCTCTAACCAAAGGATGAAAGCATGCTTTGGAGTGATTGAACTGTCCCAAATTGATGTTACCTAAGCTGCCTTAGTATTTTTTGGCCTGAAAAACTCATAGGCAGCCATGGCGTTGAATCTGCCAGCTTCCGTCCGGCAAAGTAATCTATTCACACTAGCCTGCTGCACTTCGCTTTCCTGGTCCAATAATGTTGTCCCTGATTTTCAACAGTTTTTTGAGCAATGGAGAATCATCTTTCTGTTGGATATTGGTTAAATAAATTGAGAATTGAAAATCGATTAAAGTTCGTATCGAATTCGGCCAAAAACTCAAAAGCTCGACTCAATCCGTTTAGGCAAAATTGTTTGCCACTTCGCCGCTTCGGGGCGCACAAACGGGGATCGACCTGCCCGGTCAGGTCGCGAGGGTCGAGGGGGCAGCGCCCCTCGTGGGGGGTCGGGGGCAACGCCCCCGAAAGAGAATTTTGATTTCTCTGCATGTATTGAAGGGTATATTTGGCATTTCGAAAACCAATATCGGATGAATGAGAAATTACGAAAAAGACCTCAACCATTAGTGAATAGACACCTTTTCATATATATGCATTGTTTGGAAATGGTGCATGGTTTGGTCTCAACCATTTCGTCCACACCCCTTCATGGTCTATAAATAGGACCCTTTGGGTGTCCTATTCCTCACAGTTTTGATATGCAAAACGTTTCTCATCCTCTCTTCTATCCAAAATCAAAATCATTTCGTTTATTTTGATTTTCTTTCATTTCATTCTTGGAGTACATAAGCCTAAATTGGTTCGTTGTACTTGTGTTTTGGAGTGCTACAAACACAAGTGTAGCCGTTGTATCTTGGGAGTCGATTGCCGAAATCCGTAGGCACCGTTGCGGGGCAAATTCGACTTAAGGACAAAGAGTCCAACTCTTGCCTCGGCTTTGTCACCATCATTATACTTATTTCAGCGTCACTATTCACAAAATTCATCCAACACTTTCTTCACCTTACACTCCCAAATGTCCATACCTTGAAGATGCACCTAATTTATTCATTTAATCCAAAGAGTGTCCTTGCTATGGATGACCAAAATGTTTTGGAGAGGAGTGCAACATTCCAATTTTTAATGTTTCTAAAGCCAAGTCCACCTTCGTGCTTTGGTAAACAAATTTGATTCCAAGTAACCAATGATTTTTTGGATCCCCATAGGAAGTTTCAGCTTAGACTAATTTTAAAATTCAGATTTTAATTTAAGTCAAAGTCAACAATTTATTTTAACTGCACATTTTATGGAAATCACAATTTTTTAAGTCTATATTTCATCAACTTCGATCAAAATCGATTTAAAATCTGATTTTTATCTCCACCAAATAGAGCAAAGTATGAATGAGCTCCATACAATCCAACATGGGTGTGTTGGGAGTTCGATAAGTAGTTTCACTACTTACATAGCTAGTATCTCCAAATCACCGATACGACCTTATATCTCATTACATGTGCCAATTGCAGTTGCAGTGTATTACAACGATATGATTGATAACTTTAAGCTAGCCTTGGATACTGCTTCGCATCTAGCAGGAATTAGGCCATGGATAACTAGTGAATACGTGCATACTAGTTTGAGGCACATCTCCAAGTGGTAAAAGGAGAGGGTGGAGAAATCCAGCTTTGCTTGAGGCTGCCGCGTCAAGGGTTCGAATCCTTAAATATGGATTTGGCTCTTGGGTAAGTGCAAGTGTACAAGCAACTTTCCACCCTATACCCTTGGAGGCATAACTTGCGATTTACCTCCCTCACGATGCTCCAGGACAGGGGCGGTGAGGGACCTTTAAGGTTGGGGTTCAATATTTTTTTTTTTTTTTTTTTTTAGTTTGAGAAATGCAGGTGGTCAGGTGCTGGATCATTTGCCAGGAATGTTGAATGGAAAGAAAAGCCTTTGATTTGACATTGTAAGTCATTTTTTGACTTACATATAGTGAAAGTGCACAACCATTCCATGATTTATTGGGATGTGGTGTAAAACCCACGTTCTTGAGTGTATTTTTCTATTTTCTTAATATTTTAACCTTAAATTATTTTCTATTACTAAAATATGCCACTTTTACGTTTTGATTGTTGCCTTCGTTTTAAGCTTTAAAGGTAATTTCAGGGCTTGGCTTAGCCTTTCCAAAAAATAGTCCGCGATCAATCGAGTTCTTTAATACATTTTTGAGTAAAGCCATATTACAATTTATACCATATTATTTAACACTAGTTTAGAAGATATCACTTATGACATTAATTATAAGTTCAATTAACAACGGTTTATGACATATTTAATAGAATTTATAATATGTTGACACTAGATTGATATTTAATACCACTTTGTGTGGAAAAGTAATTTAACATAAAACATACTAACAACTTGTTTGGGAGCGATTTTTTGCCCCAAAAAATTGATTTTTTGACTGTTATTTTACTATTTCAGTCGTCATATTTGACTTCTTCTCTCATAGGTGTACCCCACTTTTCTCCTAATTGTCAAAAAATCAACTTTCAAAATCACTCCTAAACAGGCTCTAAAATATAATTTCATATAGATCACATATAAAAAAAATTATTTTATGGATAAGTCAATTGATTTTTTTAATGAATTATTTTATTTCTAAATCAAAACTTGGCAGCAAAAAGAAAGCCCCAACTGGGAGTGGCCGAAGAAAAGCAAAATGGACAAATATAAGCTGTTAAAGTCACCGTCCTGTATCCTAATCACGCTGTCTATTCGTTTTCCTGCCGACACCTGTCCCCAGTCGGTGACCCACTCACATAAAGCATCAAGAACACATCACGGCATGACACTATTTCAAATTTCAAAATAAGTGTCACCGTCATATCTAACGCCGTTTTGTCGGCCCCTTTATTGATGTTTCACGTCTTCATAACGCCGTCATGTCTAGATAAAATATAGTAATGAGGAAATATCGATATGGATAAAATATATTAGAGGTCACCCAACTTTGAGAGACATTCCATTTTAGCGATTAAAAATGTTTTCAGTGAAGAACTTATCACGAAATTTCAATTTGATCGCAATAATGATTTCATTGCAAAATTTACGTTTTCCTCACATGGCTAACATATTTGCTTATGTTCAATTCCTTTTTATTGTTAATGCTACGAATTTTGCTATAGTAACACTCGAAATGACTTCTTGGATGACAGAATTGTCAAATGGCAAATTAGGTCATCTAGAATGTCACCCAATTAGTTAAAGTAGCAAAATTGACATTGCATAAAATAATATTACATGTAAATCAATTTTTTTTCTCTTTTTCAATCACTCATTTTTCAAAAAAATACTATTTCACTCATTTTCATTTCTACAAAACGGGGACTTAGTATGGATGTCAAGAGGTAGGTGCGAAATTAAAATATAGCATCTCTCGTTACGTTTCTCGTATTTATTATAATTTGCTATAAAAATAAAGTAATAATACAAGAATCCTTATGTAACGTATTAAAAATTAATTTTCAAGACGTAATTATAAATGTACAATTAATACTTCAATCATGAAAAAAGGTTGAATGACTAAAATGAAAATTCAACCAAAGTAGGGTGACTTCTAAAGGAAATGTTCCTAACCAAACTCCAAATCTCAGGCTCTGACTCCATACATAGAACCCTTACTCACACTCCGTAGCTGGGAACTTTAGAAGATTTTGAATTTAGGTTTCCGTACTCTCGAATTTGAATCGATTTGAGGATGGCTGAGCGCGTAGAGAACTCGGATCCCAAGGGGGAATCACTGTTAGACAAAATAGCGGAGAAGATTCACGGCAGCGACGATTCATCGTCGTCGTCGGACTCCGATTCCGAGAAGAAGCCGGCTTCTCAGTCATCTGTAAAGGCCAAGATTTACCGGTTGTTCGGCCGGGACAAACCTGTCCACAAGGTCTTCGGTGGAGGCAAACGTATGTTCTAATTTGCTAACTCTGCTATTAGAAAGTTAAGGCATTCGCACTGTATGTAGATCTTTTTGTATATGCGTAAATTTGCGGAAAGCTTTCTAGGGGAGAACAGTTTAATGCGTTTATAGGTAAATTGATGGGTTATAGTGGTTAGTTATGCGGATGGAATTGTTTAATTAAGTTTGCTTCTGCAAGAAAATGATTCGTGAATGGATATCTATAGATATATTTTAAGTTTTCTTTTCTTTTTCTTTTTCTTTTTCTTTTTTTTTTTTGTAAACTAAAGTATTTTATTACTCTAGTAGAGAGTTACAAGGTGGTTCACCTATGAAGTTTTTGTAGTGTTCTTAGGATTTTAGGAGGTTTAAAAATTCATTAGATTATCAGAATTGTAAATTATTATCTTTGAATGAAATGGAGACATTCAATTTTGTAATTTCATTACTGCCTATGTCCCTTGGATTTGATCTATGTTGTTTGTACATATTGTACTTAATTTTTAATTAATTATTTATTTTTTTGATGAAATAATTCTTGGAACTAGTGGGAGAGAAAATTTGCAGAATTTTTTTTTTTTGTGTTTAAGTTTATCTTTTTATTTAGAATTTGAGTCTTTACCTGAAAGAAATTATGTCATGAGGATAGTAATGATGATTGAAGGTGAATTGGGCGTGGATTACACTAATCTTTGAATGTAATGTGACATGTATTTTGTTTGATGTAGCTGCTGACATCTTCTTGTGGAGGAACAAGAAAATATCTGCTGCAGTACTTGGTGGGGCAACTGCTGCATGGGTTCTTTTCGAATTACTTGACTACCATTTGCTTACACTGGTCTGCCACATTTTAATTCTTGCCCTTGCAGTCTTGTTCTTGTGGTCCAGTGTAACAACCTTTATACACAAGTGGGTTTATCTGAGTATTTTGAATCCATAATTAATTGTTTGTTCGACATTGTGTGTTGCTTATTATATATGCCTGACTCTTTCTGTTTGCAGGCGTCCTCCACATATACCAGAAGTCCACCTTCCTGAGGATCCATTTCTTCAGGTTGCTTCAGCTCTTAGGATTGAGATCAATCATGCCCTCTCTTTGTTGAGGGAAATTGCATCTGGCAGGGATCTCAAGAAGTTCCTCATGGTAAGTTCTTGTTGATTAAAATTTTTCTGCTTTTGTAAATCATAATTTTTATCCTAAGTCGTCATAGGATGTGGCAAGTAAACATTTAGTGCAAGTAAACATATAGTGAGGATGTTACAAATTCTTAACTAGCTATTTCTGTAGTGAAGCACTCGCCAAGTATTAGATCACGTCTGCGTTTTGTTTCTAGAAGAGCAGTGTTCTGCTGGGTACATCTTTCATCACTGGATCTATGGATAAAGGATATTGATTTGGTGGGATGTTTACATGGTCCTAAAACTGGCCTAGTTGTTTTTGTTCTTCTATGGAAAGCAATTGCTACAACTTTATCGTAATCTGTTCCATTTTTTGTGGATGCTTAACTTAGTTCTATCTCAATTCTCATTTTTACAATTTTTTCTTCTAACTACTTTCTATGATTATGATGCTGATGGGTTTTGTATTGTTCGTTGATTGCATTGTGTTGCAATATTAATTTGTAGAAATTTAGAAATTAGATGTTTGTTTATTTGAGTTTAGTTTTCGCTTAAATTCTAATCTTGATTTCAAATCTAACTTTGTTGCTTCAACCAATTTTCAAATTTTTGACTTGCTTTTTATCAACTGAAATATATTTAAATGGTGTTTTACTTAATTTTTGTTACTCCAAAGTTCCTTGCATTTTAGTAAAAATTTGTGAGAGGCGAGTTTTATCCGATTCTCTTTTCTTGGTCCCCGTTTGGCCTCCATTAATTTTCATTACGTTACATTTCATTTTTCTCCCTCCTATTTTCAACTACGCAATCTTCCAGAAAATAATATTACATGTAAACCAAAAAAATTTCCTTTTTTTTCAACCATTCATTTTTCAAAAAAACACTATTTCACCCATTTTCATTTCTACAAAATGGGGGCCATACGGGGGCTGGATCTCGTCATACCATTGTGTTGAAGCCAAATTGTGTTGATTCTTTTCTTGACGGGAAAGCATTTTCCACTTCCGTTTCTTCTCGACTTCTGTTGCTAGTTGATATGATATATTGCTATTGAAGAGATTCAATTTTGTTTATCAGGTTGTGGCAGGCTTGTGGGTTCTCTCAATTGTGGGCAGCTTGTGCAACTTTTTGACATTGTTCTATATATGTAAGGAATTTCTTTGTCTTTGAAAGGGTAACCTAGTTTCTTGTTCGCTAACATTTTAGCTGACACGGCGAATTTGATATCAATGGTACAGTGTTTGTTCTGCTGCTTACGATACCCGTTCTGTACGAGAAGTACGACGACAAGATTGATGCATTTGCGGAGAAAGCAATGACTCAGATTAAGAAGCAGTATGCAGTTTTTGATGCGAAAGTTCTGAGCAAAATACCCCGAGGACCATTGAAAGACAAGAAGAGGGCTTAAAGTGTGAATCAAGGTGTTGGGTAGCTGTGAGTATGGCAGAATGTGGTTTTAGTTTTCAAATATGTAACGGCACCCTCTTGATTCTGTGTTCTTCAGCCTGTTCCTCTTGAGTTTCAGAAATGATATTCGTGGTGGATTCAATCCGTAGATTTTATGATGTGATGTAATATGCTTTACTAGGAGGAGATTATCAGGAAGTTAGGTGTGGGTGCTTTTGGTTTTATTCTGCCCTTAGGCACACTATATATGTATGTGGATTCTTCTTCAGAATCATTTGCTGCTCTTGTTTGTTCATGTTATGTGATGATTATGGTAGTAATTTTTTGTTTTATTGATGCAACTGTACTGGGTATAGCGACACTGCATCGAATATCTTCAAGTTGGTGCATCTGCTGTAACTTTCGGCCGCCCGGCCAAATTGGTTTTTGAAGAAACTTGAACTTTTGGCCCTGTAGTCGGATTGTAATTAAGTTGGATTAAAGATGATGCGCTCCTCATTCGAAATGGTAGTGCTCGATTCTCTTTTGAACGAAATCAGTACTGTTAATATTTTAAAAGGTGGAATTTTTTTGACTAAGGGAGATGTATTTAA
>NC_036239.1:22333231-22367261 GCF_002742605.1 Olea europaea var. sylvestris
AAAAAAATCCATAAATGCTCTCGAAAATCTCAATTAAGTACACCCTCCTAAAGTTTCAAGTTGGACTTTGCTTGTTGACAAAGGAGCCAGGTTTGGTGAAAGAGGATGGCTATCCCTAATCTAGTGGTTCTCAGGAGTGAGCCGTAGGTGTTGTCCATGACAAGCTGATCCGAGCCCCTTAACAATGTTTTCGAATTGTTATAAGATAGATGAGCATGGACCTATAAAATAATTTTATATTTAAATTTAATTTTTTTTTTTTACTTTTAATTATATGTTCCAAAAATCACTATTACAAAATCAATTTCTTGAAAAATGGGACTCAATGAGTTTTAACTGGTTAAGCTCAACTGCACATCTAGCCGAAAATCTGAGCTTGGTTCGGCCTGTGTTCTCGGTTGAAATTAGCCAAGCTACCCGTGGGATGAGCTCTCACGGGCAGGCCCGCTGAACATACAACTGACCTAGGCCGATTGGCACGACCTGTGCTAAAGTGGAAATTACATCATACACCTATAATTTAATTAATTTTCAGTTGTAACTTTTAACATTTTTTTCACTACAAATACTATATTTTTACAGTAAAATCAAAATGTGTAAAGATACCTAATTCATATAGACAATAATATTGGTAACAAAATTTACTCCCCAAGCATGCCTTGTGAAGTTAATCACAATTATATTCCCTAAAATCGCGCCTCTTCACATTCCAATCAAAACTGTTAAAAGTTTGGGCTGCCTCGCTAAATCTTGTTTGTTGGGCCATTTTATGCTGGGCCAATTTTGCAACCGGGTTGCTGATTAATTAGATGAAAACGCGTTTTTATACAACACGACTTTAGCCTCTTTTCTGGAATGAGAATCAGCCGTACACGTGGCTTCATTCCAGCCCTTGATCTTGACCATTGGTGTGGACAGATATATATTTGACCTTGGCCCTGTTCATACGGTGAAGTAGTTTTTTTTTTTTTTTTTTTTTTCTTTGTTCTCCGTCTCTTCACTTTTCTGAGTGAAAAGTTAGGGTTTGTTCTGTAATCTGAAATTAATCTTTGTGATTGATAGTTGATGTTCTTAGTGGTAATCCCTGATTGCTTAGTGCGAGATATAGAAAGATCAATTGAGTGAGGATTTTTCAACAAAAAGAGGCGAGAGAAAAATCGAAGAAATCAAACATTTCTTCGTACATTTGTAAACTGATTCTTGGTTGATGTTAGTGGATTTTTGAGCTAAATCCCTTAGTGGAGGCTCAACGGGTGACTAGGTCTACGACCGAACATCCGGCCCCTTTCGAGGGCAAAAACATATACTGTGTTCTTGTTCTTTAGATTCTGTAATTTTTTAAATGTTCTTTACTCAAATTAAATCAAACCATAAGGTTTCGAAATTAACAGTGGTATCAGAGCGATTTTTTTTTAAACCGTGTGTTTTTGATTTCATTTTTTTTGTAAAATTCCTTTTTTCAAGAAACCCTAGTTCTTGGCATATATAAAATTTTTTTTAAAAGAACTTCAGATCTGTAAATTCTTCTTTAAAGATTAAGATCCGATATTTACAAAGGTATATACTATGAAATAAACCTTCGATTCAACTATAGGTTGGATCTACTATTGGCTCTTGATAGTTTCTTTTGGATCTGTTGTTTATTGAAGGAGGTCCGTTCACTGTTACCGTTTTTCTGAAATTTCTGAGTTGACTCAGAACTGAGTTTTGTCTGAGTGGTTTGACTCGTACTGTGTTTGGCGAGTTGAGTTGACTCGCTCCGATTTGACTGAGTTCACACCGAGTTTTAGTAACTCACTGGTTCCTTCCACTCATTCTCAAAGACGAACTACTCTCTTGGTATCTTGATGATGTCTCTCTACTGAAACTTTAAGGTTTCAATGTATGGTATATTTCTGAACCCTCTTATCGATTTACATTTGATTCCTGTTAATCTTGGAACTGGTCATTAAGGTAAGTGATCCTCCACGGCTTACCTTTGTCCAAGATCTCTCTGAAGGTCTGGGAATCTGAGGGAGCAGTGGGTTTGAAAGGGTCACCACTCCTTAGACCTCTTTCAAACTAATATTAGACTATTCTGAAAATTGTATCATTAAAGCAGAATATCTGTATTCTCGTGTTTAGTTCAGAAATTCATTTACCTGTAAATCACATTATCTACCTGAATCATCCACACACTATACTGCATATTATCTTTGCATGCTATTATGTTGTAGTTGCTACTATGTCCACTTCATATGAGTTAGATATAGAAACATGGAATGGCACTGGAGACTTTGCTCTCTAGCGCCAGAAAATGAGAGCCCTGTTACTACAGCAAAGATGTGCTGCAGCCCTTGATGGGACATGGGCTACTAAAATAAGTGCATATAGGAGGAAAGAACTAGATGATACTGCATGGAGTACCATTTTTCTTCATTTGTCTGATAGTGTGATTAGGAAAGTAGAAGCTACTACTTCTGCAGAAGCCACTACCTCTATAGAAGCCACTACTTCTGCAGAAACAAACTCTGCTGAGACCTTGTGGACTAAACTAGGAACACTCTACTTGACTAAATCCATGCCCAATAAGTGTTATCTTCTAAGGCAATTCTATAACTTTAGATTTGATCCCTCTTCTGGCCTAGAAGAAAACCTTGATAAATTCACTAAACTGATTCAGGATCTAGACAACTGTGATGAGAAAATCTCTAGTGACCAACAAGTAGTAGCCTTACTAAACTCTCTGAGTGAGAGGTATAGAGACATCAGAAATGCCCTAGAATATGGGGGGCAGACTCTTACAGTTGATGTCATAACTGCAGCCCTTAAAAATAAAGAACTTGAATTAAAAACTGAGTCAAAAGAGACTAAGTTTGGTGAAGGGCTGTATATGAAAGAAAAAATAAACCATAACAAGAAACAGATCCAATTCAATACAAATCCCAATAAGAAAGGAAAATTTCCTAACTATAAACTCAAAGACAAGAACAAAAGCCATGTCAAATCAAAGAATCTTATCAGAAAGTGTTACTATTGTGGAAAATCAGGACACTTAATAAAAGATTGTTTTAAGAAAATCTCAGACATGAAAGATAGAAACAACCCTGATGGTTCTGCAGCTGTTGCCTGCATGAATGAACCTGATATACAAGGGGTGGTTCTTGTGAATACCACTAAAAGAGACTCAAGGGAATGGGTCCTTGACTTTGGGTGCACTTCTCATATGTGCCCCTTAAAGGAATGGTTTTCTGAATTTGTTGACCTCAATGGAGGACAAATTCAGATGGGAAATGACATGAGTTGTCAGATAGAGGGTATTGGCAAAGTTAAGCTGTTACTAAATAACAACTATATTCTTGAATTAGAAAATACAAGATATGTTCCTGAACTTGAAAGAAATCTAATCTCTCTGGGAGAATTAGATGACAAATTTAACATTTCTATGCACAAGGGCCTCATGAGTCTCACATCTGAAAATAAAAGAGTGATATCCTCTCCAAAAATAAATGGAATTTACACTATCTTTGCTGAGCCTGTTCTAAGTCAGTGTACCACTGCCTCTAACTATGAGTTTAATAAATCTTTACTTTGGCATAAAAGATTAGGACACCTTTCAGAAAAAGGACTAATCATTTTGAATAAGCAAAAATGTTTTGGAAAAGACAATATTGAAAAGTTAGACTTTTGTGAAAATTGTTTAATTGGTAAACAGAAAAGGTTACCTTTCAAAACAGGAACCCATAAATCCACTTCTATACTAGACTACTTACATGCTGACCTGTGGGGTCCAGCATCAATAAGCACTCTAAGTGGATTCAGGTTCTACTTACTCATAATAGATGATTATTCAAGGAAGTTGTGGACATTTCTTCTAAAGCAAAAGTCTGAAACTTTTCAAATCTTCAAACAATGGAAATCCATGATTGAAAATCAAACCAACAAGAAAATCAAAGCACTAAGAACTGATAATGGTCTTGAATTCTGCAACTTTGAATTTAACTCATTTTGTAAAGAGAGTGGAATTCTAAGACATAGAACTGTAACATACACCCCTCAACAAAATGGTGTTGCTGAGAGAATGAATAGGACTCTGTTAGAAAAGGTCAGGTGTATGTTATACAGTTCTGGACTCCCAAAGTTTTTCTGGGGTGAAGCCCTAAAAACAGCCACCTATTTAATAAATAGAAGTCCATCTAGTGCTATTGATTTTCAAGTCCCTGAAATGTTATGGTCTGGAAAAACACTTGATTATAGTAAACTCAAAGTTTTTGGCTGTGCTGCATACTCCCATCAAAGCGAAGGCAAACTTGAGCCTAGATCCCATAAATGTGTTTTCTTGGGATATGGAGAAGAAACAAAAGGCTATAGACTCTGGGTTAAAAACCAAAATGGCTTTAGAGTTATAATAAGTAGAGATGTCATTTTTAATGAAAATGACATGCCCTGTATTAAATCTAAAGACCCTAAAATTTCAGAATCTGCACCAATAAATGAAACCATCCCCGAACTTCAATCTGAAAATGCTGGAAATGAAACTGATCTTCTTGAGGTGGAGCATGCTCAATCTGAAATTGATAATGATCAAATTGAGTCTGAAGATGAATCTGAATCTGAATCAGCAAACAATGCCCTTGCTGATTATCAACTAACTAGAGATAGAGTAAGGAGAACCATAATTCCCTCCACCAGATTCAATGGTGAAGACTTTGTTACTCTATTCTCTGCTCTTGACTCCTTGAATTCTGAACCTACATCCTTTGATAAAGCTATTAACTCTCCTGATTCTAAGCTTTGGAAGGAAGCCATGAATGAGGAGATGGATTCTCTTATCAAAAATAAAACTTGGATTTTAGTAAATAGACCAAAAAATCAAAGGATTGTAGACTGTAAATGGATTTTTAAAATTAAAGAAGGAGATCCAAATTTAGAAAATAAGAGGTATAAAGCCAGATTAGTAGCAAAAGACTTTACACAAAGAGAAGGAGTATATTACAATGAAATATTTTCTCCTGTAGCAAAGTACAGTACAATCAGAATTCTATTAGCTCTAACTGCTCACTTTAACTGGGAGTTAGAACAACTAGATGTTAAAACAGCATTTCTTAATGGTGATCTTGATGAAACTATATATATGAATCAGCCCAAAGGATTTGAAGTTAAATCAAAACTAGAAAAAGTTTGTTTGCTGAAAAAATCTCTTTACGGACTTAAGCAAGCATCCAGGCAATAGTATTTGAAATTTAATTCATTTGTGCAGACCTTAGGTTTTGTGAAAAGCAGTTATGACTCTTGTCTCTTCTATAAAGGTTCAGGTGGACCTGAATCCATTTATCTGTTAGTATATGTTGATGATATGTTACTTGCTTGCCATGATATAACTGAGATTGATTTCATTAAATCAAAGTTAAAGTCTGAATTTGAAATGAAAGATTTAGGGCAAGCCAAGAGGATTCTTGGTATGGAAATAGAAAGAGATAGAGATAATTACATGTTGATGTTGAAGCAAGGATCTTATGTGAAGAAAATTATTGAAAAATGTTCTATGCTTGAATGTAAACCTGTCACTCTTCCTATTGCAAATCATTTTAAATTGTCAAGTGAACAATCACCTAAAACAGATGACGAATTTAGGAGAATGGAAAGAATACCTTATGCTAATACCGTAGGTTCCATAATGTACCTCATGGTTTGCATTAGACCTGATTTAGCCCATGGTATTAGCATATTAAGTAGATTTATGGCAAATCCTGGTGAAACTCACTGGCTGGCTATAAAATGGATGTTAAGATACCTAAAAGGGTCATCTGATTTAGGCTTAATGTTTAAAAGGAGTAGTGAAGGGATAACATTAAAGGGCTATACAGACTCTGATTTTGCTGGTGACTTGGATAAGAGAAGATCCACATCTTCTTACATCTTTACTCTGTGTGATGGGTGTATAAGTTGGAAGTCACAACTACAAAAATTAGTTGCCTTGTCATCTACAGAAGCTGAATACATAGCAGCTTGTGATGCTGTTAAAGAAAGCATCTGGTTAAGAGGTTTATTGAATGAAATTGGTTTTGCAAATGACTCTGTTATTATCTATACTGATAATCAAAGTGCTATACATCTGAGCAAAAATCCTGTATATCATGATAGAACCAAACATGTAGATATAAAATTTCACTTTGTATGAAATATGGTTGAAAAGGGTCTTATCAGGTTGGTAAAAATTTCTACAGAATTTAATCCTTCAGATTTGGGGACCAAGGTACTGCCTCTAAACAAATTTAAAAACTGCTTGAAGATTCTAAATATCACATAAGGAAGTGAAATTTAGAACCTCAAGTATTTTTTGAATTATATTTTTTTTTTCAGGTACTTCGAGCAAATGAAACTAACTGATTCAGTGAAAAGATCCATTAGTAAAAACCAAGGGTTAGCTCAGCAAGGTGGAGATTGTTAAAAGTTTGGGCTGCCTCGCTAAATCTTGTTTGTTGGGCCATTTTATGCTGGGCCAATTTTGCAACCGGGTTGCTGATTAATTAGATGAAAACGCGTTTTTATACAACACGACTTTAGCCTCTTTTCTGGGATGAGAATCAGCCGTACACGTGGCTTCATTCCAGCCCTTGATCTTGACCATTGGTGTGGACAGATATATATTTGACCTTGGCCCTGTTCATACGGTGAAGTAGTTTTTATTTTTTTTATTTTCTTTGTTCTCCGTCTCTTCACTTTTCTGAGTGAAAAGTTAGGGTTTGTTCTGTAATCTGAAATTAATCTTTGTGATTGATAGTTGATGTTCTTAGTGGTAATCCCTGATTGCTTAGTGCGAGATATAGAAAGATCAATTGAGTGAGGATTTTTCAACAAAAACAGGCGAGAGAAAAATCGAAGAAATCAAACATTTCTTCGTACATTTGTAAACTGATTTTTGGTTGATGTTAGTGGATCTTTGAGCTAAATCCCTTAGTGGATGCTCAACGGGTGACTAGGTCTACGACCGAACATCCGGGCCCTTTCGAGGGCAAAAACATATACTGTGTTCTTGTTCTTTAGATTCTGTAATTTTTTAAATGTTCTTTACTTAAATTAAATCAAACCATAAGGTTTCGAAATTAACAAAAACCTCTACCCAAAAACCTACCCAATGTGTGATCCCAACAAAATCTCAAAATCATAACAGAGAATGATCTTATACAGATATCAAGCTACGTAATCCTTACATTATTTCAAAAAACAAATCCCCTCGTCTTATTTTCCAACGTTGGTTAGAGATGTATCTAGGTTATAAAACCCTAAATTGGAGGTGTGCTAACAACCATATTCACTCAAATTCAATCCATCAGGTGTAATACGAAGTGGGTAAGATTCCGACAGACTATAGCAACCAGCAAAAGCAGTTCCAATCAGATCAAGTGAATCCCAATGGGATGTTAAACTATGGTGTTCAAGTGAACTGGTGCAAATCCAACTCATATACACTACACATATGCACCATACAAATATAGTGCGCATAACAATGAGAATTAGGGGAGGCATGTGACTTAATTATAAGACATAAACTAAATAAACTGAAATCAGTTTTGTAGAGAAGCAAGTCTTCCAATTTCTTAGTGGCTTCCACGCGAAAAACTGGGGGAAAACTTAAGTATTTATTGAGAAGACAATAGAACTCTTTGATCAAGTTATTCCTTCACCCTCCCGCAGTTCATACAGTTCATTGAGGCAACTATGGCCGTCGACATAAAGTCGCAATGCAAATAGTCCAAGTTGTGCCATAGCTGTGTATGGACGGGTAAAAAAATAAGTACGTGAATTATAAATCTTATGATTAATCACAGCAAAAACACATAGATGCTTGAATTGAAATTTAACTGCATTTAATTTTGAGTTAATATACAAGCAGATATAGGGAATATGTAAAAGGATTACATATAAATCATAATGTAAAATTATTACATATATTTCGTAGTGGCATAAAGATCAAATACGTAAAATGATTACATAATAACATAATTGATATTTTGTCCACGCTTTCATTTTCTCACATGGCATAGCGATAGAGGTTGCTTATAAGTTCTTTTATTGTGACATTTCCCTCCGCAATGTCCACATGTCACACATGATCGGATAGATGGACTCGAGCTTTGTACTCATCCATGAATTATTTGATCGACCATTGGTCTCTTTGATTTAGGTGGGAGGATGTGAGTACAACTTCCATTCTTAAGATGCGTCCAGTGTTTGTGACCCCCTAATGGAACAATCCCACCAACGTAGATGTCCAACAGGCATCCGCCGTATGTATGTCATACTCGTCAAGTCTACAATGTGTTTTGTTCCATCATCGGTGAGTGACTTCATACAGGAATTCATTAGAAGTAGAAACCTGCAAAGAACTGAAATGAAATATACATGTATTTTGTTGAATGAAATATACATATATGATTAAAAATATTAGATCAAGAAACTATTATTAGTTCATTTACCTTTAGTCTCATCGATCATTTAGCATTCAACCTTAGAATATTTCCTGTCCGCTCACTAATTGCGTAAATATCTCACTCGCAATACTTAGGTTCTTATAAAAGCACCTTTGTGATATGTGCCTCCTCAATTTGAACATGCAATCTGTCGGACAATCCTTAAAAGGTTTTATCACAGAATTCACCAACTTCACTATATTCAACGTCATTGCTAAGTAGCGATTTTTAAGCCTGTGACATCTCAACCACTTGTGGAAACCAATTTTCTCCTACATTTCATATATAAGACACTAATGCAGTTAGTCATTTTATTTATTTACATCACGTCCTTTTTTTATTCTATGCATCACACAAATTACCTTGGCCGAAATATGAAAATTTCTCTAGCGACTGCCACCGAAGAGGTATATCTTGATCGATACAATTGGAAGATGAGGATTCACCTTACGTTGTCTGCCACATATATGTGCTCTCCCACTTTAATTTTAAATTTATCTCTAATTTTGAAAGATGCATTAATTGAAAGCGTAATATTTGTTGAATTCAAAATTTAGCAGTTACAGAATATGGTGTGAGATATAATTATGGAAGGTAGTATTTCTAAAGATAATTATCATTATGATTAGTATTTTTAATTATATTTACCGTCACACAGTGAAGTGTTAAATTTTATTTTATATGGAGGCATATATGAATTTCAATAAAGCTATTTGTATAAAATTGGGTTACAAAGTGTGTTGGCAAAATTTAGGCTATTGATTTGAATGATTTAAAAATATATTTTTAAAATAATTAGTGTGGATGTGATTTTATCATACAACTTTGTCAATTCTTCCCTATGAATTTTTCCGTACTCTAAATCAACTAGTATTGGGCTTGGGCTCAGTGGACTGGACAGTGAAGAGTATGAACCCCTATTAAAACCCTCAAAATCTAGGGTTAGGTAAATGTACCCTGCTTCTCCTCTTTCTCGGACGGTTCTCTGTGTGGATTTTGATCTGGAATTTAGATTTATGTAATCTGCATAAGGGTAAGTGGAAAAGAACTGCAATGAAGATCTGTTGACTATGATTGCGGAATTTATACCGCAACATGTATTCCATTATATGGTTCGTATTCACTGAGCATTCTCTCTTTCCCTCTCTAATTTCTCTTTCAATGGTATGATCCATAAATATGATGATAAAGAACCGAAGGACCTATGGACGAGAGGCGATAAATTGATGCCGACTCTGTCAAGTTTACCTTCGAATATTTATTTTTGAAGTTTGATCGCCGAATCGGATACCTTGTTCCGATTAGGTTCTCCAAAATTTCAAACATTTCTCTTATTAATTTCATATATTTTCTAAATAATTTTTGTTGATGATAAGGTGCGAAGGTCCCTGCGGAGGGAAAAAACTCCATGATGAGATCACTCTAACACTAAGAATTAATACCTTGCAAATTGATTATTGGGCGAGTCGTAAGATGCCTCAAATTTTTCTTAAATCTTGATGCGTCTGGGAACCCTGGGCTATATGAAATTATTCATTTTTCTAATTTGTCTCTTCATAATTTTGTTATTTGTACCATTTTCCCAATTGCTGCCGATGAAAGATGCTCATGAATTCAGGTTTTTTTTTTTTTTTTTTTTCTTGGGATTTATACGGACAAGTGATATTCTATTTTTAATTATTTATTGTTAAATTGAATGTTAATTTTCTGTAAAATATCTTATTGTAGGAAAAATTTTAAGTTGCATACAATGGCTGTGGAAAAGGTGTTTTTGAGCTAATCTGGCGTAGGTTCAGGGCCATTAAAGCCTAATTGGATGGCACGGTTTAATTAGAAGTTTAGTATTGAGGGTAAAATTTAACTTTTAGAAGTTTGATGATTACGTTGTGAACTTTTGGAATTTGAGATGGACCAATTTAGAATGGTTATTAAGTTTTGAGGACTAATATTGAAGATCTTGCAGTTTCGGCATCAAAATTGAAGCTTGAATGAAAAATGTCCAAAATTGGACAAAAAGTTAAAGGACCAAGCCTGTGAAAACGGTTGCATTGGAGACCAACTTTAATGAATTTGAAAGAGGAAAATAATACATTTTAAAGGAAAACAAACGAGCTAAGTATGAGATAATAAACGGTTCAAAATGAACAGATGTGAATAATTTCTTATATTCATGGGGTACGGATTCTTTACCAATGTTAAATTTATCACTTTTCTTTACGACTGATGAATACAAAATTCCCTTTACGACCACAACAAATTGCTATGGAAGAAGGGTTCAAGTGAGAGAACATAAGCAATTCATGGGAAATAAGAGCTAGTGACTCTAAGGAAGCTAATGAAAGAATTTAATCCAGATTTCCAGATTTGAAAGGAACTAATAATTCAATTTTAATCCTTTCATAAATTTATCTAGCGACTCTAATGAAGCTAATGAAAGAATTTAATCCAGATTTCTAGATTTGAAAGGAACTAATAATTCAATTTTAATCCTTTCATAAATTTATCCACATTGAATCAAAGAGAACAAAAACAAAGCGGAAGCGTACCTTGATCCATGATTGTAATTGATTTTGTACGGGTTATAATCTTCCAATTGATTCGTGATTTTCCTTAAAATTCTTGAAAAACTCTTTGTTGATGGGGATGCAGAGATTATGAAAAAATCACGTCAATTGGGGACCATGATCTCATGATAAATAACTGCTAGGCAGTTATCATCTTTTATTTGTTTTAAATTGGCCCCTCATCAATTTAAAACAATTACCCGACCTCTACACTTTAATCCCATAATAATTGATGCCCATTAGTCCAAAATTAAATTCATTGGATAACTTTAATGGACCAAAAAAACTATAAGATAACAACACACACTTTAATCATATACATGTGTGGCCCCAATTGATAAAAATTTTTAAACAATTTTCCACTGGGCCATACATGTAATCTTTTAAATGTGCACAACCTTATGAGCTCAAAATTTGCTATCATAATTAAGGGTATTACCAAACAATCTCATCCATTAGTCATATTGATGTAGGATCAAAGCGATTTTTGTCACACTTGACGTGACTAAATCCATCAATGGTTACGTACACCCATACAACCAAATGACATAGATCAATCATGGGAGCGTAGCATGGAAATTACATGTTATGTGATCCAAACATGTCTATTTCCAACTGGTCCAACCTTATATCTTAAGTGAGATCAATAATGAATATAATAACAGAGTGAAATGAATCGAATACTTTATTTCTGTACAGAAAAATATCCAAATACACAAATGTGTCCAATTAACACATAAGGCAATAAGAATATAAACTCCCACTAAAACACGATATCCTCAATAAATCTGACACCCATACGAGCAGTGTGCTCATGAAAGACCTTGGGTGGCAATCCCTTAGTAAGCGGATCCGCAATCATGGAATTCGTTCCAATGCGCTCTATGAAAATTTGTCCACTCGTACTCTTTCCTTCACGACCAGGAATTTAATGTCAATGTGTTTTGACTTAGTTGTGCTCCTGTTATTGTTGGAATACAAAACTGCCGAGTTATTGTCAAAATATAACTTTAGTGTTCTTTCTATAGCGTTCAGAATGCGCAGCCTAGTGACAAAGTTTCGCAGCCATATTCCTTAGTTAGATGCCTCATAGCATGCTACAAACTCTGCAGCCATGGTAGAAGAAGCTATAAGTGTCTGCTTGGCACTCTTCCAGGAAATAGCTCCTCCAGCTAGCAGATAAATATTGCCTGATGTGGATCTTCTACTATCTTAGCATCCAGCAAAATCAGAATCGGAGTACCCTATGATCTCCAACTGATCCGATTTGTTATATGTGAGCATGTAATCTTTTGTTCTCTTTAAATACCTCATAACCCTTTTGGCTGCTTTCCAATAGTCCATTCCAGGGTTGCTTAAATATCTGCCTAGTATTCCAACAACAAATGCTATGTCTGGACGTGTACAAACTTGAGCATACATTAGACTCCCAATAGCTGATGCATAGGAAATCTTCTGCATTTCCTTAATTTCAAGGTAATTTTACGGGCATTGTTTGA
Organism: Olea europaea var. sylvestris; assembly: GCF_002742605.1. Taxonomy (NCBI): domain Eukaryota; kingdom Viridiplantae; phylum Streptophyta; class Magnoliopsida; order Lamiales; family Oleaceae; genus Olea; species Olea europaea. Next base: position 22,345,748 of record NC_036239.1, read on the forward strand.
GACTAAATTTGTCTCCCTTAGCGACAGGGGTGTCATCTAGTTTGCAGTCTTGCATGCCAAACCTCTTAAATACTTTATCGATATAGCTCTTTTATGACAATCCAAGAATACCTCGAGGGCGATCCTAATGTATCTGAATCCCTAATACAAAAGAGGCGTCACAAAGATCTTTCATCTCAAAATTCCTTGATAAAAATCTCTTGATTTCGTGCAACATGCCTATACTATTAGTTGCAAGCAATATCTCATCAACATACAAAACCAGTAAAATATGCTTACTCCCACTGAACTTGTGATACACACAATTATCAACAGCATTCATCTCAAAACCAAATGAGATAATTACTTGATGAAATTTGTGGTACCATTGATGCGAAGCTTGCTTGAGCCCATAGATGGATTTCTTTAATTTGAAAACCATATTTTTCGGGTCTCCTGACACAAAGTTTTCTAGTTGCACCATATAAATCGTCTCGTCAATGTCGCCATTGAGAAACGCTATCTTAACATCCATCTGATGTAACTCTAGGTCAAAATGCGCAACAAGTGCCATAATTATCCTGAAAGAGTCTTTTGTTGAAACTTGAGAGAAAGTCTCTTTGAAGTCGATGCCTTCCTTTTGGGTAAAGCCTTTAGTCACAAGACGATGCTTATATCTTTTCACATTACCTTTCGAATCCCTTTTGATTTTAAAAATTCATTTGCAACCGATGGGTTTTACACCTTCTGGTGATGGGACAAGATCCCAAACTTGATTGTCTTGCATAGACTTATACTCCTCATTCATGACATCAATCCATTGTCGAGAGTTAGAACCCTGCATGGCCTGATGGAAATTGATTGGATCATCTTCCATCATTCCATTATTTTCCTCATGTTCTTGGAGAAATACTATAAAATCATCCGGAATAGTATTTTTCCTTTCTCTCATGGATCTTCTTAATGACATTGGTTCTTGAGGTTGTTGAGTTTGCACTTCTGGAATAACTACCTCATTTTGGGTGGGAAGTTCTTCAACATTGTCTTGTTGAGGTTCTGGATATACTTCTTGATCAATGACAGGTATAGAAACTTGTATATTGTCAAAAGTAATAGTAGGAATCGAGATCGATCCTCCCTCAACTTCTTCCTCAAAGACAATATCTCTAACCTTATTTCTCCTTCCAAACTCAACATCCTATAAAAATGTTGCAGATCCTGTTTCAAAAATTGACTTAAGTGTGGGATCATAAAATTTGTAGCCCCTAGATCGCTCAGAATATCCAATAAAGTAGCTGCTTACTGTTTTGGAGTCCAATTTCTTTTCATGTGGCCTATAAGGCCTAGCCTCAGTTGGACATCCCCAAACGTGAAAATGCCTTAGACTAGGCTTTCTGCCTGTCCAAAGCTCATAAGGTGTTTTAGCAGCAGCCTTAGTTGGTACTCTGTTCAGAATATAAGCTACGTTTCTTTAATGCCTCTCCCTAGAGTGATTTTGGTAAGTTTGAATGACTAATCATACTCCTTACCATGTCCTTAAGAGTTCTGTTTCGTCGTTCAGCTATACCATTCATGCTAGGTGATCCTGGCATAGTGTATTGAGGGAAGATTCCACATTCCTCTAGGTATTTGGCAAATGGTCCTGGACATTGTTCACTTGATCCGTCATATCTGCCGTAGTACTCACCACCACGATCAGATCTAACGTTCTTTATCCTATTGTTGAGTTGATTTTCAACCTCAGTTTTAAAAATTTTGAACATGTCCAGTGACTCAGACTTTTCATGAATGAGATATAGGTACCCATAACGTGAGTAATCGTCTATGAATGATATAAAATATTGTTGACCATTCCAGGAAGCCGTAGGGAACGGTCCACAAATATCTGTATGTATCAATTCTAAGACATCCGAAGTTCTGTTAGCACCTAATCTCTTTGTTTTGGTATGTTTTCCCTTGATACAATCAATATATACATCAAAATCCGTGAAGTCAAGGGAATTCAAAATACCATCTGACACAAGTCATTCAACTCTAGCTTTTGATATGTGACCTAAGCGCTTGTGCCATAATTTTGATGAATTTTCTTTATTTAATTTGCGTTTAGTACCACGTGATTCCACATGCAAGGTTTCATTATATGATGCAATAATATCAAGCAAATATAGGTTATCATATGTAGATAACGAGCCAGTACCAATAACATTTGAATTTAACAAAAGACTAAACTGATTTTTTTCCAAATGAACACCAATAACCTAATTTGTCCAACGAAGAAACAGAAATTAAATTCCGTCTAAAAGACGGTACAACGAAAGTGTCTTTCAAATCCAAATAATAACCAGTTCTTAATAACAACCTAAAAGTGCCTATTACATCAACTTCCACCGATTTGCCATCACTTACATAGATGTATCTTTCATCATCACTTGGCTTTTGGTAGTTCAGGCAGCCTTGCATAGAAACACTTATATGAGTAGTAGCACCAGAATCTATCCACCAGGTGTTTCTAGGTGCTGAAACTAAATTATTCTCAGAATAGACCAAAGTAAGAAGTGTACCTTTCTTTGCACGCCAATCGCGATATTTGGCACAATCCTTCTGCACCGGCACAGCAGCGTTGGTCGCACGCCGGCACCACAGGCAGCAGCGCCGACGTGCAACGCAGCAGCGCTGCGTAGCTGCTGGGCAGATCAAACCAATTTTTTTTTTTCTTATACAGCAACCTAGCAATCGAAAATTTAAATTCCATAATAACACACAACAGATTCAAAGAAACTGGCTCTATATCCATAGTCCCAACAACAGAGTAAAAGCTAACCCACATTTGAATTCATGGTATAACAACAATTTTCTTGTACAGTTAGATCCAAATTTTCATGCCAGATTCTTAAAAATAATGTGAAAGCAGATCACATAACCCAAAAAAAAAATTTCAGAATTTATAAAAAATCCTTATTTCTCGAAGATTCAACAATGGAGTAGCTCTGATACCACTGGAAAGAATTTAATCCAGATTTCTAGGTTTGAAAGGAACTAATAATCCAATTTTAATCATTTCATAAATTTATCCACGTTGAATCAAAGAGAACAAAATGAAAGCGGAAGCGTACCTTGATCCACGATTGTAATTGATTTTGTACGGGTTATGATCTTTCAATTGATTCGTGATTTCCCTTAGAATTCTTGAAAAACTCTCTGTTGATGGGGATGCAAAAGTTATGAAAAAATCACGTTAATTGGGGACCATGACCCCATGATAAATAACTGTTAGGCAGTTATCATCTTTTACTTGTTTTAAATTGGTCCCTCATCAATTTAAAACAACTACCCGACCTCTACACTTTAATTCCATAATAATTGATACCCATTAGTCCAAAATTAAATTCATTGGATCACTTTAATGGACAAAAAAAAAACTATAAGATAGCAACGCACACTTTAATCATATACATGCGTGGCCCAATTGATAAAATTTTTCCAACAGCTAATGCTGCCCACTCAAGCTATAAGCTAGTCGAACCCTGGTGTCCTTGCTAAACACTCTTTAGATTGGTATGTACCCTCGGGTTGTGAAATGAATTTCCATTTACAAATAATGTGAAATTGTTCAGTACGTGTTTAACAATGCTACAAAACTTAGGTTTTGGGTCCAAATACGTTCATGTCATTTAATTTTACTTTCTTATCAGATATATGTTTCACTTATAAACGTCATATTTCATATTCTTTTGCAATTTTTATTCATATTGAATATCACAATACAATAAACCTAATAATTAGTATCAAAACATGTGGGTTTGTGTCAAGACGATGACCCCTTGGTCGTCCTTTTAGTTTTTGTATAAAGGGACTAGACTAAATAGCTACATTTCCGACATGCTTGATGCTATGTGCATAGCAGTGTCTTTGGTCCCCTCATTTGAGTTAGGAACGGTCATTGTTCATGTCAAGGAGAAGCTATTGAAGTTAAACTTTTCTTGTACGGTTCCTCTAGCATTTCGTTAATGCTGTTCATAAGGGGCCTTGCATCTTGTATGACAAAACACCTTATAGGTCACAATCTCGACCTGACTAATAGGCCTCAACTCTCGAAGATAACATATAGAAGTCTCATCTTCACCCATTTTATAGATATTCTTGTGTTAAGATATTTGATAACACGTGAGGAGACCGCTGAATGTCAAACTTCTTAATTTTTCAAAGTAAAATGTTGATAACGAATCATTAACAGTATCGTCCATTCTATATTTTGAATATGTTCATTGTGCATGGGTGCAAAAATGGTATATGATGCAGCTCAAAAAAATTTAATTTAATCAGATATGCTATTTCATTTTTTTTCCCTTCAATTTTTATGGTGATGAGTGTTACAACATATCCAAAATGAACACGAAAAAAATGATAATATTAAGATGGATGCGTAGTCTGTCTAGGGTATAAGGTCGCAAGTTGGAGGTGCTGTTGTTAAAGAATAAACTTAGCGAATGACAATATAAGTAGGTTAAAAGTATCTCATGTATACCTAAACAAACTTTCACTTACAAGTGTAACTTGTTCTTGGGTAAATATGTAATGGATTTCTCTGCTTGTATAGAAGTAGAGCTGTCAGAATTTCACTAGATGTTGCAGTGCCATCTGATTGATTTGTTTTTCTTTCTTTCTTTATTTCATTTTTTACTATTGTCGAATCAAAAAACTGCCAAGTATACTCTGGCAAAATTCTGACAGCATTTTTCTATGCATATATGATATAGCAAGTTTGATATGTAATAGCCCAAGGTAAAAGTTGAGAATAAGACTGGGTTCTTTTTTGATGCATAATCCTCCACTGAACCAAGCATACGTGGCGTTTTGTTCTTTTCAGGAATGGAACAACATTTAGCGAAGGCAAGTAGGATGTCTTCAAGGTTGGTCCCCCACAACTTTAATGTACAAGACATCATCAATTAGTGATTCAAAATTTTTCAGCCTCATCATCCAAGGATTTATAGATAGAGGTATAAACAAGAGAAAATTATAACACAAAAAGAAATGATGGAGTTTTTTTTGGCTTTTTCTCCTAGCAATGTTTGTCCAATGGACCCCCTTTGTTTCTACTTTCTTGCAACTAATTTGAAGTTCCCTCCAGTGCAAAAGTTTCTGTGGCTTGCAGAATTGGGAATCCTTAATTGATGTTCTGTTATTCACACAATGTTAAGAAGTGTGACTACGCCTAGAGATAGTTCTTGAAATATCGTTTTCTGGAGTTAAGGTATTACGTCTCCCCGTAATATTTTGTATATTCAATTTCATGTTGCTGTTACTAATATATATTTTGGCCGTTGGGCGAGTTATCTCTTATTGTTAGTATTGTGAGGAGTTTTAGATTTAGTGGTTCTGGATCTTTCAGTATGCCCATCTAGAAATGAATCGAACGGAGTGCAGAAAAGAATTTATGTCGTTGACTCCAAATTTATTAAAAAATGCTTAATTTATTGTTGTTTGGAACTATATCAAGGGTGGAGTGATGAAAATGCAAGAAAAGACGATTATATATTATTGTTTGTGTTTGTTAAGCAGTGGTATATCAAATTATTTTTGCGTCCCGTAAATCCAGCAATGAATTAAGCAGCAAAAAATGAGTAATGTAGCAGATTACTATTTTTTAAGAGCTATGTTAAACCATTTGAATAGTATTAAGAGTGAGGGTGAAATGCAAGACATCTTTTTAACATCCTTGGTTCCCATCACGTCTAGTAAAATGCAGACGCTTGCCAATACTTCCCTCGGAAAAAAAAATGGTAATTTAGAAGACTTAAAGCGCATTTGGTTTGCCGTTTTCTGTTTTTAATTTTCAAAAATGCCCAAAATGTGTTTGGTTCGTCGTTTCCGAAAAAGCATTTTAAAAAACAAGAAAATATTTATGACTGAAAATTCAAAACGATTTTTTTCTGTTTTGAGCGTTTTCAATTAAAAAACTCAAATGCGGAAAACGCTCAAAACACTCCATTTTTTTGTTTTTTTTACCCCAAGGGATGCTCAGTACTTTTAAAATAAAGTATTGTAATCTGATATAATTTAGTGAAGCATAGTAATTTTAAAACTCACAACATTTTTCAATTTATATTATTATTTTTTTCGTTGATAAAAATATGAAAGAACTATTATTTCCTTTTTTATTGTCCAAGCAACAGCAAATTACATCCAGAAAGATGAAGGATAGATTAGCTATTTTTCTTTACAATGATTCCTACTTTTGGTCTATAAATTTATTATTTTATTTTTGTAGAAAGAATATTCACCAAGTTTAAAATATATATATTATCTGATAATAGATTAAAATAAAATTATTATGTTTTACTAAATAATCAAATTTATTGAATAAATGTCATAGAATAATTTCTAAAATTTTTAAATCAAACGCATTTTCTAGTTTTCTATTTTGAGAAATCATTTTTCCAAATGACAAACTAAACAAGTTTTTTGTAATTTGAAAATACTTCCTCAAAACAGAAAATTAAAAATGAATTCAAAACCGAAAATGGAAACGCAAACCAAACGCACTCTTAGTTTGCGGGCTTATAAGCATTGTAGTGTTTTATTTTACTTTATTTTAAGTCAGTTTTAAGGCCATAGCAATGTATTTATCTTCTTAAATCTGTGCTTAAATATCGACTATTTTCCAATGATATTTACCAATCTATTATTATGACAGTAAGACAATAACTTTGGGGTGGGGCTGAAGTTGGAAAGCAGCGTTCAGTCATAAACAGGTGAATCTGTTAGTAAAAGCAAAACTTAGAACCCTAAGAAATACTTTTGAAAAATAAAGTCTCCTCGAAGTTCTCAAAACATTGTGAAAGAATCTCCAAGGGTATTAATTGGAAATTGGAAAATGCCTTGTGTACAGAAAATAATTTCACGGATATTCTACAGGGCAGTCACATGAGGGTGGACTCCATGTGAATATTTTATGGGGATAGGCCTCATTGCTATGTGTATTCTGTAAAATATCTGTATAAATTTTTCTGCAAGTGTAGCATTGTTCATTGGAAATAGCCCTTGTCAAGTCGCCCTATTAGAAAACGATAATATTTTAAAAGTCTAATCTGCTCTAGTACCACTGTTACAAATATGTTGGGATAGAACTCACACGGGAAAACAACCCACAAAACAGGCACTTCACGAGCAACCATGGGACTTGAAAATAATCGTTAACGTGTTTTTATGAAGCTCCATTGGTGGACCAAGCATCAATGCTGTTGGAGAAAGGCTTCACAAGATGGAATAACAATTGTCACTAAGGAACAAAAAGAGATGATGGAAACATGTGATGGCCCTTTAAAGCCATAAGAAATTGATTTACCATCCTTTAACAAGATGCCAAATATATCATCTTTTCTTATAAGAGACATAATCAAGAATGATTCATTAATTTACATTTATTTTTCCTGCACAATATTATTTTCTATAAAACTAGTATAAAGTAAATTATTAACGAATCATACTATCAAGAACTGAACTGTCTCAGTTTGAATTATTGTTCCAAGTAAATACAGCGGGGAAGAAAATTCTGGTTACAGCAGCAAGACTGATGTCTTGAACACATGAATTTTCAAGATTTTGTTTACGTGCAGAAATTTTCCATGCATTTTCCCCATAAAATTGGAACGATACTGAGAAGATTATTAGTAGCATCATCTTGACACGGGCAAATTAATAATCCTTCCTTTGCTTCCGTCTTCTGTGCAAAAATGCATAGATCCTCTCATTTTTCTGAAAACGAGAAAACATGGAATTTCAATTCTAAAGCAATCGTAATGATCTCATAATTAAAGCCAAAAAAAAAAAGAAGAGAGATTGTGTTTACAATTACCTATAGATCTTTTGCAGTATAGAATTGCTTCATTGATAGAGCTCTCAATATCGGCACAAACATTAAAAGAATATGATGAACTTATTCGTGGTGATTCTCGTGGAGAACCATTTCGACTCTCAATCTTCTTGAGTTCATAATAAACATCGTTTTTATTGCCAGTTTCATTGAAATCGGCCCAATCAACAGAGGAATAAGCTATACTAGGACGAGGCGATACCTGGAGGGAATTGTTCCAACTCTGAACTTCACAAGCTTTTCTCTCAAGATCATCCACTCTAATGTTTTTTCTAGAACATCCTAAAGTTTTACATAATGGCCTAAAAAATCCAAAACACTTCTGCAACACTCTTTTCGATGATTTTCTCCATTTTCTGAGGAAAAAATACCTTGTACTCCTAGGCTGTCCCAGCAATTTCTTTTCCAGTGCCCCTTCTGGTAGCAACTCACGTCGACTTCTCAAAGAATACGAAGAAACAGGCGTGCGTGCCTGGAGCTGAGGTCGAGGTACTAAACGCCTCAGATTTTGATCTTTCAACATATATAGGCATAATATGCCCATCAGAGAAAATTTCATCAGCATGTACTAGGGAAAGGGGGGATGCTGATACAGGAAAATCAAATTTGAGATTCTGTTCTTTTGATCCAACTTCAATCGAATTTTCGCCAAAATTTTTTAGGGAATTGAGAAAGCAATCAGAAGAGGGATTTTTGTGTATTAACCAACTGTATGAAAAACTTTCAGTGGCTAGTGGATTCGAATTTTCCATTATCAGTAGAAAACTATAGTTTTGAGAAGAAAATACAGGAGAATGCTTATATGTATACACTAAATGGGGATGGAACTCAAGTGAGAATTCTTCACATTGACCACAATATATAGCAAGGTTCATGGTACCCACAACTGCATGGATTACACACGCGCGTGTGTAAGCTGAAATACACAATTTCAGCATCAACACATGGCATGTAACATGTTTATTTAACACCAATTTGGTCAACCATATTTTAAATTAGCCACAATTCTATAATTATTTTGATTGCCTTCCCCCTGTGAAGTATGAAACTCGAGCTTTTATCGTGGACTATAGATGAATCAATAGAAAACAAAGAGTGGAATTCGCAACAAGGGTACTCATTAAATTCAATGAATAGGTGATAATTTTGTTTCGTGTTCATTATGCATTATATAATGTTATCGCTGTTCTCAAACGTTATTTGCCCTTCTCCGATGTATTCGAGATGCTAAAAGGTATTCCGACAAATGGTTTGAAGGATTACAACAAGTCTTGTAAAGAATTTCACCAAAACACAAGATAAAATTCTCCAAAACTTGAAAAACACGAGGATATGAATATAAATCAGGATTTGATATTTTTCTTGGAACAAAGTATGGATTGCAAGATGTTTTTCTTGCTTCTTCCCTCAAACATGGCTCTCCAATATATAGCCATCGACCAGAAGTACAAAATGGTGCCAAAAAATTAAGTGAAAAGTCACCAAATTCAAATTTGCAACGACAAAAAAGGTCAAAAAATATGTACCATGCGACCGCATGATTCAAACCCATGTGGTCACATGGTTTACCCATGTCGAGACCATTTGGTCTCGGTCTAAGGCCATGCGACCGCATGGCAAAGATCTTTAAGCCACTCAGCTTCTTTCTCGGTATTCGATAGGGCTACAAATTCTGATTCCATAATTGAGTGTGTTATGCATGTTTGTTTCTTTGATTTTCAAGAAAAAGCACCTCCTCCAAGAGTGAACACCCAACCCGTAGTGGATTTACTCTCATCTGCGCTAGATATCCAACTAGCGTCGGTAAATCCTTCCAATACCTCTGGGAATTTAGTATATTGCATGCCCAAGTTCTTGGTTTTCTTTAAGTATCCAAGAACTCTTCCTATGTCCTTCCAATGACTATTTTTTGGATTGCTGGTAAACCTGCTAAGTTTAGTTATGGCATAGGTTATGTCCGGTCTTGTGCATTGAACTGCATACATAAGACATCCGATTGCACTAGCATATTCCAATTGAGCAATTGCCCTTTCATCATTCTTTACAAGTTTTGAACTTGGATCAACCGGAGTACTATACTCTTTTATGTTCAAGTGTTTGAACTTGTTTATCACATTCTCAATATAATGTAATTGACTTTGGTGATAACCCCCACTAATCTCTGTGATTTTGATACCTAAAATGGTATCCACTTGACCAAGATCCTTCATCTTGAATGTGGAAGATAGAAACTTCTTTGTTACTTTTATACCGTCCATGTGATTACTTATAATCAACATGTCGTCAACATACAAGCGTATAAATGTTATGTAATTATCACATATTTTAGTATATAAACATTTATCTACACTATTATATTTAAATCCGAATGATATAATTGCTAAGTCAAACTTCTCATGTCATTTCTTAGGTGCCTGCTTCAAACCATACAATGATTTTACTAATTTGCATACCTTACGTTCATTTTCAGGTAGAATGAACCCTTCAAGTTGCTCCATATAGACCTCCTCGTCGAGATCTCCATTTAAGAATGTCGTCTTGACATCCATTTGATGAACATGCAAATCATATATTGAAGTCAATGCAAATAATATCCTAATCGATGTTATTCTAGCTATCGGTGCATAAATATCAAAATAGTCGATTCCTTCCTTTTGTCGATATCATTTGGCTACTAATCTAGCCTTGAAAGTATTTAAAGAACCATCAACATTATATTTTCTTCTAAATACTCATTTACATTCAATAGGTTTGGATCCTGGTGGTAAATCGACAAGTTTCCAAGTTTTATTAGACATTATCGAATCCATTTCATATTTAATTGCATATTTCTAAAAAATACTATCACGAGAAGCCCTAGCTTCTTTATAGGTTTTAGGGTCGGTTTCCACTTGTAGAACAAAAGGAATTGTTCTAACAATATTCAACTCATTTCCTTCTACTAAGTAAAAGGAGATAAGTTGATAATCAATTTCATCTGGTCCCAAAGATTTTTCAACTCGAGTTCTCTTGCTTCTTCGTGGTTCACTAGACTCTTCTTCGTGGTTCACTAGACTCATCAACATCTTTAGAAAACATTTCATCACGTGTTCCACTTGAACTAGGGATACTTTCATGATTTTCCCTCAATTCATTATCCGAAGATAACGAATCTTCAAAGACCTCTATATCGCTTGATTCGATAATCACATTGGTCTCCAAGTTTAACAATCTATAAGATTTGCTATGGTTAGTATATCCAACGAAGGCACATTTAATGTCTCTTGAATTCAATTTGGTCTTATTAGGATTTTTATTATTGCTATAAGCAAGACACCCCCACACTTTGAAATATTCAATGTTTGGTTTTCTTCTTTTCCACAATTCATAAGGAGAAACATTTATATGATTATAAGGAATCCTATTAAGTATCCTACATGTACTTAATAAAGCATCACCCTATAAATTAATTAAGGAGAAACCTTTGTATGTTTAGAAGGAATTCGATTAAGTATCCTACATGCACTTAATAAAGTTTCACCCCATAAATTAAATGGCAATTTAGCATATATAAGCATGACATTAATCATTTCTACTAAGATTCTATTCTTTCTTTCAGCCAAATCATTTTGTTCTGGTGTTTTAGATACATAATATTGATGAATTATGCCATGTTGTATATAAATTAAATTCACTAGAAAAGTATTTATCACCTCTATCACTTCATAGGGTCTTTATTTTCTTTTCTAGATGATTTTCAACTTCATTTTTATACACCTTAAATATGTCAAAAGCTTCATATTTATATTTCATCAAGTACACGTATGTATATCTAGAAAAATCATTAATAAAAGTAATGAAGTATCTATTTCCACCTCTAATTAATATGCCATTTAATTCACACATATTTGTATGAATTAATTCCAAGATATTAATGGTCATTTTCACACTTTGATATGGCTTTTTAGTCAATTTTGATTTTACATATGTTTTGCATTTATGTTCATTATTTTCATCATATGAAATCAAATCACATTTTTTCATACGTTTCATAGTACTTTTACCAAGATGTCCTAATCTAGCATGCCATCATGAAAATAGATAAACAATATAAGCGAAATTAGTTTTATTCATTTCATTGTCAACGGTACAAAGTTTGACAATTCTTTCACTAGAATATCCTTTTTCCAACAAATTTTTCATTAAAGGAGAGTACAAGTTTACCGAATTCATACACATATTTGATACCCGATTTTCCTAAGAGATTATCACTTACTAAGTTCCTATTCATATCTGGAACATGTAGTACATTGGTAAGGGTAACGATTTTCCCGGAAGTAAAGATAATATCAACATTTCCCTTTCCAATAGCCTTTGATCGAACTTCGTTGCCAACCCTGGCCTCTTTCTAGTAGCCAAGATTTCTAACAGTTGCTTGTACGAAACACATTAGAGTATGTGCTTCTTGGTGTCGATTGAAAGGTCCAAATAGATTTTGACTTCTACATGCACACATTCTGTCTTTTTAAGAAAATACCGGCAATATTGATTAATTCAAAAGGATAAAAAATGCAGGCTTTTAAATTTAAGTAATAAATATTCAAAATGTCCCTATCAAAGGGTGAAAAATAGTATAAAAACTGTCAAAATATATTTGGCATGTTGCAGAATGTTGGACTCCACCTCAGGAGCAAGATTAAAAATTAAAAAAAAAAAATTAAAAAAATAAAAAATCTGTATTTTAAAGAACTAAATAATGAACAAGAATGGGTCCTAGAGGAGATATTTGAAAATGCTAACAGTTCATTTTTCTTTGTATAATTCAAAAGATTTTGTTGAAATTATTACGGGAAAATGCTAAAGAATAAGGAATGGACCATGCTTAAAGCATTTAATAATAAAAAGTTGTCTATTTCATGTTTTCATGAACATCAAAATACCTACTTACACAGCTAGCTGTGGCTAATCTGCTGGATGTCCATTTTTCTATATCATAATCATGGTCAAGAAAAAACATTTTGGTAGAAAAACTAGAACACAAAAAGGACACAAAATTGAAAGTCTATCAGATAATGCTAAAATATGCTCCATTTTAGTCGTGGCTGGGGGGTCGAACAGGTGATTTTTCTTTCAAATAAAAGCTACTTTGAGCAACATTTTTTTTTTCAAACATGTTTTTGATACACAACTTTTTCTTACTTTAAAAAATTACTTATTTACTGATAAGGGGACTCATAATTAGACTCGTATAATTTTTCTTCCTATAAATTAGAAATATAGAAGTCTTGTTTATAAGGTTAGAAATGACGATTTATATTAACTGAACGAGCCCGAAATTATAAAAATAATATAAGAGAATCAGAAAACATTCCAAGAGTAAGAAAGGTCCTGTTCTTTTCAAGCTTTAGAAATTGTAATATAGAGGAAAATAAAAGAGAAAAAGTAGCAGACAGGGGTCCCTATTCCTAGGGGAAATTAACAGAAATGAAAGGTACAAAGGTTGAAGGACCAAAAACAAGAGTTGAAACAAGACATAATCTGTCAATAGAGTTGTCTGTTCAGTGCATCACTAATTGAGACATGATTCCAAACTTCCAAAGTTTGAGAATTTGTGTGCATTCATCTACTTATGAAATTTATCCTGATTGCTTTTTCATATTGAGTAAGCACGCATATCTTTTTGGGCTCTGAAAGAATGTCGAATGTTGAATATTAGGAGATAAAGAATGAGATGATAACAGGGAATTCACTACTCATATGATTTTTTTACACTTTTGTTGCTAGATAATGAGGTGGCATGCACTTTGGCTCTTGATTTGACCTCATCATCTGTCAACAAAGATGTATCCAATTTTTATACAAGTAGCTTAATTGCAATAACAATATATTGAACTAAATGGGGAAAATCTATTAGGTATTTTGTTCACATTTATTTTGCTTAATATTTCTTTCTGTTAAGGTTGTCCTACATCGGTAATAGAAGGGCTTGGTGATCGGTTTATAAGTGTGAGGAAAAGCCTCACCTCTTAAGCTAGCTTTTGGAATTGAGAATGATCAATACCACCAAACATTGATATTAGAGCTCAGGTTATCAACAAGTCTCAGGCCCAACAGTTAGGAGATGTGGGTTTGTGTGAATGGGAAATGAGTTTGGTCTCGCCCATGGCTTATTGTGAGAGAGAAAGAGAGACAGGTTTAGCCTCCTGCAGGGCCTCATTTGTGGGGGAAAGATGGGTTCAGTCTCTCGCAAGTGTCAGGCCCAACAGTTAGGAGATGCGGGTTTGTGTGAACGGGAAATGAGTTTGGTCTCACCCATGGCTTATTGTGTGAGAGAGACAGATTTAGTCTCCTACAGGGCCTGATGTATGGGGGAGAGACGGGTTCAGTCTCCCGCAAGGCTTGATGGGTGAGAAGGAGATTGTTGAGGTTGTCTCTTATCAGTTGTGGAAGGAGCTGGTAGTCAATTTATAAGTGTGAGGGAAAACCTTACTTCTTGAGCTAGCTTTTAGATTTGAGAAGGTCCAATACCACACAACACTCTCATGGCTACATACCTTTTTGGCAATGACAAACAACTAATCTCAACTTGACCTTCTCTTGGATTCACAATACTTCTTTTTGGTTCGCTTATTCTGTTTTATTCACTATTTTATTTGTATTTTGAAGTACGATTAATCCAAAGTTGATTACTTCTATATTTTCTTAAATTCTAAATTAAATAGGCAAATTTACAATTTTTTTTTTTCAAATGCTGCTATTTGGACAACTACCGTGTGTCTCAAGTCTTAAATTGTAAACTGCTCTCCCCAAATAAAAAATCCTGACTCTACCACTGAACTATCAGGGACGGATCCAAGAACATAATTCAATGGTGGCGAGATAAGATTATGTAAAAATTATAGTTTAAAATTATGGACTAAAAATTATGTGGGCTACTTTGTAAATGTCAAAAATTAAGGGCCCAGCGGGTTTGCCCGTGCAAGCAACCACAATCTCTTGAAGAAAAGAGAGAGATTTGTTATGCTGAATTGAGGTTGGGCTATGGCTTAAGTGAATCCCGTGTAACATATCATAGTTCTTGTAATAAACACCACTCTATGGCCTGGGGAAGGAGACAGATAGAGAGCAGTTGTGATGGCAAAAAGAAAGAGCATGCAACGACTGGGAGAGAGTAAAAAAGAGATAAAACTAGAAAAAGCTGCACTTTGAGTGCCCTAGTATTGGGTAGAAAAAGTCGAGAGAATGAAACTCTCACATTTCGAAGTTTATTGAGTTATTAATTTTCATTTTTCGGTAATGTCGAGGGTTTAACCACAAATGCGATTGCTGCACATTTGAGGAATTTTTTCACAACAGTTAAGTGGTGACTTTGTATTATTTCAAATATAACAAGAATTGAATTTAATTTTCCTATTCAGTATAGGATTTGATTTGCTTATCTTGCATCAAAAGAGGATTAGTTAGCCAACCCTTTCTACTTGGGGGTATATCAGTCATGTATTTTTATCGAAAAAACTTGGAGATTTTTTGTAATCTCATCAGGTATAAATTATGGAGATTTAAGTTTTGAGTACTTAGTACCATATGTATGTAACCTATACCGGTTCAATAGTTAATTGGACACTGGCAGTCTAGGTAGCTAGAATGGACTGATTTACAATCAATCATGTCAAGAATCGACCGAAACTGGTCAAGTAAAAATCATTCGGGTTTTTAGATATTTGAATCAAGTTTGTTCAAAATTTGAAGCGCTCAAACCTGGTATCAACTTATCTGGTATTCGTCACTCGGTGTTAAAACCAATGACCTGGTCATGTCTAATAATTTTGCTCATTAGTAATCTTTTAGTATTATCTCTTGTGGTTATTCTCATTTTGAATATTAGTGAAGTTCTTATATTCTCATTTGCGGATGTAGACCAAATGACAATCTTGTTACTTTAGCTCGTTGGTTTTAACTTTCAAATTTTGCCTACCTTTGCGAAACTATCAATGGTACTAGAGTTTGTATTCATTTCAAAGAGTTGATAAGTATATGTTATAGGGAGAGAATATTTAACAATTTGATATTTGAGTTAGGAGAAGTCATAGTAATTTCTTTGATTGATAATTGACTATCGTGATTGGATATTTTGCCTAATGATATTATATTACGTGTTTTGTATAGTATCAGTATCATTATTTTGTGTTGCTAATTTAGCTATATATCTCAACTTGTCATGTTTAGATTCTAAGTTCCCAAAATATAGTATCAAAGTCAAGCTATAATTTTTGGGAAGTGTTATTGAGACAAACTCAAAACATATAATATCATTACTCCAAAATTATAAAAGTATCTTTTAAAAGTAATTAAGTATAACTATATCCTTTAATTGTTATTAAACAAAGTCTTTTTTATTTATATTTTTAAATACAAATAGTAGAAGAGTTAACAAGGTGACTATTTGTATCAAGCTAAACTATAAAAGCAAAGTAAAAAAGATCGATCCAACCCAATATCATTACAAGTAAAACAATACTTATGTCGGGTAGGTCATTATAAATTTTTCTATAAATTTTTTTTCTCATTAAACTGTTAGAGCTAGCATAGTCCAACATATCATGAACTGCTATCAAGTCATGAAGAACTTTATCGTGAATAGGCAAACAAACAATGTGGACGGTACATTTCCAACTTGATCCACTTTACAGAGTTAGCCTGGAACTTAGATTGTCTAACAAATATAAATTTATAGGGTGCTACAAAATCCAAACTTTTGGAATTCAACAAGAAACATAAATGTAAATAAAGAACTCGATTGACAAATGACAAATTTTCTTGCAGTCTAAGATATCTAGAAGAGACCTTTCTTAGGAGTTAAGTCTCCGCAGCCAAAAAATCATGCCTGCCAATCCTACCCGCGCGTAATGCGCCATGAACTCAAATCTGCACCATTATCAATTCCCATAAAAGCCAACTGCAGAACAAGAAATCAAAGCCATTCTTAGCATAAACCAAATTGAAAAGAAATACTAGAGAAAGAGAGACTTCAAGAAAACCAGTCGGGTTTTCTTGATTTAACCCAGCCAGCCGTTTAACATTTTAAAGGGTTGATTTGAAGGGTTCGATTTGATTAATTCTTTTGTTCGTCGTTCTTGCTGTCATAAAAAATGGGTGATAACTTGAAGAAATTCATTTCATCTGATGAACTAAAGAAGCATAAAAAGGCTAATGATCTTTGGATTTCTATTCAGGGAAAAGTTTACAATGTTACAGAGTGGGCTAAGGAACACCCTGGTGGGGACATCCCACTTCTGAATTTGGCTGGGCAGGATGTAACTGACGCATTCATTGCTTTTCATCCAGGTACAGCATGGAATTATCTTGATAAATTCTTTACAGGCTATTATTTAAAAGATTTCCAGGTTTCTGAGGTTTCCAGGGATTATAGAAAGCTAGTTTCTGATTTTTCAAAAGCTGGGATGTTCGAGAAAAAAGGGCATGGAGTGATTTATTCCCTTTGTTTCGTCGCATTGTTGATTTTAGCGTGTTTTTATGGTGTTCTGTGCTGTGATAGTTTCTGGGTTCATATGCTTTCTGGGGGAGTTTTAGGATTTTCTTGGATGCAAGTAGCTTATTTGGGTCATGATTCGGGGCATTATCAAATCATGACTAGTCGTGGATTTAATAAATTTGCGCAGATTCTTACCGGTAATTGCCTTACTGGAATTAGCATTGCTTGGTGGAAATGGACTCATAATGCCCACCATGTTTCGTGTAATAGCCTTGATTATGATCCTGATCTTCAGCATTTGCCCCTTCTTGCGGTTTCTTCAAGATTATTTCAGTCTTTGAAATCGCATTTCTATGGAAGAAATCTCACATTTGATTCCATGGCAAGGTTTTTTGTGAGTTATCAGCACTTGTCGTTCTATCCAGTAATGTGCGTCGCAAGAGTGAATCTTTATCTCCAGACTTTCTTGCTCTTGTTTTCGAATAGAAAAGTGCCCGATAGAGCTTTGAACATATTGGGAATTCTCGTTTACTGGACTTGGTTCCCTTTGCTTGTTTCTTGCCTGCCCAATTGGAACGAAAGGGTTCTGTTTGTCCTAGTGAGTTTTTGTGTCACCTCGATTCAGCATGTACAGTTCTGTTTGAACCATTTCGCTGCAAATGTTTATGTGGGATCGCCCAAGGGGAATGACTGGTTTGAGAAACAGACGAGTGGGACAATTGACATCGCATGCTCGTCTTGGATGGATTGGTTCTTTGGTGGATTACAATTCCAGCTTGAACATCATTTGTTTCCTAGGTTGCCAAGGTGCCATTTGAGGAAAATTTCTCCTATTGTCGAGGAACTATGCAAGAAACACAGCTTGCCTTATAGGAGCTTGTCGTTTTATGAAGCCAATGTGTGGACACTAAAGACACTCAGAACTGCGGCACTGCAGGCTCGAGATTTCACCGTCCCGGCCCCAAAGAATTTGCTGTGGGAAGCAGTAAATACTCATGGATGAGGATTCAGGGGAGCTTGTGGATCTTGTAAAATTTTGTTGGTTCAGGTTTAGTTCTTTTTAGATTTCAGGTGATTAGGATTCTTTTTGTAATGTGCTTCAATTCGTAGTTACACGAAAAGATTGTTAGGAATATAGTCCTTCAGGCTAAATTTTGTTTCTTCGCATTGAGACATTTCTTTATTCAATAACAATAAAGGGACTTATTTATTCAATTAACCAGCACCGTTGGAGGATATCTAGGATAATCGTGTGGATGGAGGATGCCGTTGATTGATTCAAACAAAGCAGTTGTCGGATAAAACTATTGTTAATGATTTTGCCTAAAAGCTTAACTATTCAACATATTCCCGAAGTAGTAATCAACTGTATACCTTGAATAAACCATTGGCAAGATACTACAAAGGCTTTAACCCTGAAAAGCCATGATTTTGTATTTAGTTACATATAGTTATCAATTTGTCAACTAGTCAATTAAGATCGGACCAGTCCCGTCGGTTCAACCAGAAATATTAAGAATCGATTTGGAAATGGGTTTGTCCAATTATAGGCCAAAAATCTGTACATTAGAACCCATGGTCCCCGTTTCACACCACAAATTTGTTTGAATTATTTATTTAATTTATACACCGATTTTTACTTTTTGAGTCAATGTCCAGACCAGTTTTTAAACCAAAATGAAAATAATAATAGAGAGCCTTCTAGATATTCCATAATGGTTTGAGCAACTCATTCAGAACTTTTGTTAGAGTCAAAATGTCCCATGTGTGTAACGCAGAGTCCTTCTCTCTTCGAATGTGTGATGCATAGAAATGCCATTATTGGTTGGTGGTAGAACTCGAATTTGTACTTGTTTCATATTTAAAAACTTATGAAAAATCTATTTATTTATTCATATTGATAATTACATTATAGGACTGATCGTAAGACATTATTTAGCCTTAGCAGAGGCGACAATCCCTCGAGAACGAACCATAGCTGGAAAGTATCAGGGTCTGATCAATCAAAATGTAATCGCTTGGTTACAGAGCCTTGTCGCTGACCAGCCAATTATTCGGTATCCCACATAAGTTGTCACTAGGAACAGTTAAATCTAGCATGAGGTTGTCGTAGTTTAGACCATTCTACCTCTGCCAATGATGGCCATCTCGGGGACGGGGGCACTAGAAGACATTTTATTTTACCAGAAAAAACAGTATATTTCTACTTACATTCGTTCAAACCAAGAATAGCTATTGTGGAATTGTGGACCTTGGTGAGATATATTATTATCAATGAGTATTCAGTTGATTATATATAGCTTAGAAGTGAGAGATGTAGACTGGACCGACCTTTTTGGTCCTGCAGGGTCCAAATCGTGTTTTTTTCTCATTAGTCGGTCCTGTCTACCATCTGCCGTCTGCCTCTGTTAGCTCATGCCAATTTCGCCAAAGCAATATCTGCCAAATGATTTATGACATACACTACAATCCGGGCAACTCAAGATCAGGGGAAGTGCTTAATAGTCGAACAAAGAAGTTACTAATGGCAACGACTCTATGCAAATGGCAACAACTACTTCAAAGCTGAAAACCTGTGCAGTAGTTGTACATCAAAGGCAAATAAACAGCAGAACCTCGATATTGCTGGCTTCGTCTTAAATCCAAGGTTCTACAACAGTTGGCATTAGATGTATTCAGTTAATATGCTATAAGAAAATTAATACTGAGGAATAGTTTGGTTCGCAGTACTAGACAACATAGGACAGTTTTCTGGTTTGATTGCGGTGAAGCAGCTTTGACGGGTGAAAAATGCAGTTTAAGAAACCCTATGAGAGTTTCATTCCATACAATGCTTTCAAAACGATACCCTGATGACATGCTTGGTAAATACAATCCTATCAATACAATCCCCTAATGACATATCTGATAAAGTAGATTAGATAGTACTGGACAGTATTAAGAAAATGGAGTTAAAATATTGTCTAATTTAAATCTCATTATTAGCATACAAATGTAAAAAGCTGTAACAACCAGTGAAAACACGTCGTCTCATCATTGCTCGATGCTAGCTCTCGAGTAGACAATCTTCGTGTCGAAATCAGAAACATCTAGGCTATTCAGCAATTGAACTTTAGACATGCTAATTGAATTGTCACAATTATTACGAGTTTTCAAGAATGAGTTCAAGATTAGCTGAGTTCAACCATTAGTCACTCGAAATAGCGAAACACCAATTTCATTTCAAAGAAAACAGGAAAAGGGATCAATGTTTTAGGCACAATCGAATACACACAAGATGCACAATCCAGTAAATAGTAGTACAGATTTTAGACATGGCTTTTAATGGAAGAGCTTTATCCAGTTTGATCATCATAGTACTTGGACCACAGCATAACACCTCCATATTTTGTAGAACCCTTAATAGCTGGAAGAACTGTCGAAGTCAGATCAGCAACTGGGATGAAGCCACTTCCAGCAGCGTCTGGTGCTGCAGGTAATCCTAGGAAAATCTTAGTAGCAGGGATAGACAAAATCCATTCTTTCCATGCTTTCTTCAGATTGGAAATATCTCCAGAAGCGTATTGGCAAGGAGGGTTATTGTAAAACTGAACCCAGACGTAGTCGAAAAGGCCAGTTTTCAAGGCACCACCTACCCAAGCATCGGGAAATGGGCATTGAGGAGCAGCCGTCAAGTACACCTTCTTACTTCTGGTGCTCTATTTAGAAAGATACCGAGCAAGTTCATCCCAGTGTTGAGATGTACCGCCTTCAATATCGAAGTCAATTCCATCCAACACTGCATTCCCAAGAGGGCGAGATGAGGATTTCCCTCCCAAGAAGTTGTTCCACAGGTAAGTTGCCAAATCCCTCGCATCCTGAGACGAGGAAAGGGTATACCCTCCGGCCGCTTCTCCAATCTAAAGTATCACTATTATTCCTTTGGCTTGACAGGATTTTATGTCAGAACTCAAACCAACACAAGCATTGCTACATGGATCACAGTGTCTGGCTAGATTGATCATCGGTTTCTGGCCATTACCGAACAATGCAAGAAACGCTAGGATCACGAAATTGTAGTTGCCTGTGGCACAAGTTCGGACAATATCCCTTCATTTCCATTCCGTCCCCAGTATATAGCAATTCGTCCAGCTTCAGAACCCACCACCAGTATTAGTATTACCAGTGGAAGAATTACTGGAGAAGCC
>NC_036239.1:22368600-22374392 GCF_002742605.1 Olea europaea var. sylvestris
TTTTTAAAAAAAAAAAAAAAAAAAAAAAAAAAAAAAAAAAAAAAGTCTCCCCACCGTGGCACAAACCAGACATACCCCAATGCTCGGATCGAATATATTAATTTACTACAACAGTAGAAAATATGTGTACTCAGCTAATTTGCTATACAGAAAATTTACCTTATACACAGTAAATGATCAAGTTCTTAAGCCAGAGTATGAGACCATACAGATTTCATACAATTCAAAATTCCCAGTGTTTAAACTTCAAACTAAGCAGTTCAAGATTGCCGGTGCATATGCCCCTGCATTACCAAGCAACGTCGACTTTAGGAGTTTGTGAAGACCAGGTTCCAGTATTCCAATCAAGATATAGGGTGTGAAAGTGATGTTATATATAGCTATACTGAACAAAACTTCATAATTACAAACGAACTCTATGTTCTCCGTCATCATTCAGCCTCGGGTTCTTGAAAATTGATTAGGAAAGAAGCCAAGTAATGCTTAATCCCTGAAAGGTCATGTGATGGAACAATGCTCCTTGTGGAAGAGGACGAGAACTCAAAATAAGTTGGCTTTGGAGTTGAAGGGCAGCCTATTGACTGAATTAAGTGCTCCACAGAGAGCACTTGAAACTTTTGTGGTCCATTTAAGGCAATGTTGTGAACCAGGTGCTCGTAGATTTTCCCATTTTTATCAAGCTTGTATTCTGAGATACCATCAAATCGCCCTCGGCTCTCCCACGGAACCCGTAGGATACCGTGAACACTCCAGCGAATCATTATCACGTTTTCCACAGGCTGCCACACACTTATGATGTCAACCGACACGGCCCTAAAAAATATCCTTCCATGAAATCTCAATGCCCAAAAGATTGACTTGTAGTTTTCGATACCGACAAAATTGTTGAGTGGATCTTTAAAGACAATATCATCCCTAAGGCGAAACAGAATAAATAATGATTAGTATGAAAAACCCAATTTCAGAAAATATTATACAGCATAAGAGACGAATCACAAAATTAGAGATGTCTCAAACAATTTATGCGACTAGGATTAATATTTTTTACTTGACATTGAGCATCTTTGGCTAAGCCTAAAGAAGTAAAAGTACTTTTATGGAGTAACTTACTGAACTAAAATCTAAATTTATGCGATTGGATTTACTATTTTTCACATGACTGCTCAAGTCCTTTGATAAGCCTAAAAAATGTAAAAAGGAAAGTAAAAACTTACTTTTACATAAGTTCATGACATGAACTAAAATCTCCAAAAATTTGCTTATAAATTTCAGACACGTGTTTAGCATAAAATAGTTCCTTTCCTCCAATCACATTAGCTGACCGTGATACTATGGGATAAGGTTTTTTTGAGTTAAGTTGTATATAAATGATCACGTCCCATGTTAACTCAATTTTCCTTTCCTCCAACTTCATTATATATATTTATATATATATATATATATATATATATATATATATATATATTTATATTAGAATTAGTTTATGTTAACAAGTATAATTAGCTTGAATCACTCTAGTTTACATAAAGTATGTTGTGGACAAAAGTGGGATTGTTTATTTTTTATGTAAGAGGGCCATAGGGTCATTTGCTGACCATACCGTAGTTCAACCATATCGTAGTTCAACTAGTCTATTGTAACTAATAAGTACATTTTATACACTTATTTGGTGCTTCTAAACTTGATTCTTTATTGTTAATTGAGTGAATATCTACCTAATTTTGGTTAAATTATGTCAATTGTAGGTAAATGCATTTGAAAATAATTATGTGAAAAAGGCATTTTGGAGCTTAAATTAGAATTGATCACGGCGCAATTTATGATCAATCAAATTGCAATTAATCAATAGAAGTATTAAGAGGGCAACCAGAGGAGATTCATGAGTTTCAGGAACTAAATCTAACACAGCAAGTTAGGGACTTAATAGCAAACTTTTGAAAATGGCATCGAATCATTTATGGATTAATTGTGTGGATGATGATGACCAAATTGTGAAGGTTGAAGATGAAAACTAAAGATGCAGTTAAGGAGGGACTCAATCCAAACGTTAAGTTGTATATAAATGATCACGTCCCATGTTAACTCAATTTTCCTTTCCTCCAACTTCATTATATATATATATATATATATATATATATATATATATTAGAATTAGTTTATGTTAACAAGTATAATTAGCTTGAATCACTATAGTTTACATAAAGTATGTTGTGGACAAAAGTGGGATTGTTTCTTTTTTATGTAAGAGGGCCATCGGGTCATTTGCTGACCATACCGTAGTTCAACCATATCGTAGTTCAACTAGTCTATTGTAACTAATAAGTACATTTTATACACTTATTTGGTGCTTCTAAACTTGATTCTTTATTGTTAATTGAGTGAATATCTACCTAATTTTGGTTAAATTATGTCAATTGTAGGTAAATGCATTTGAAAATAATTATGTGAAAAAGGCATTTTGGAGCTTAAATTAGAATTGATCACGGCGCAATTTATGATCAATCAAATTGCAATTAATCAATAGAAGTATTAAGAGGGCAACCAGAGGAGATTCATGAGTTTCAGGAACTAAATCTAACACAGCAAGTTAGGGACTTAATAGCAAACTTTTGAAAATGGCATCGAATCATTTATGGATTAATTGTGTGGATGATGATGACCAAATTGTGAAGGTTGAAGATGAAAACTAAAGATGCAGTTAAGGAGGGACTCAATCCAAACCAAGAGAAAGATTCTACCAAAATGATTGAGGCGAGAACTTGGAGGTTTTTGATGGCAAGCCCTTAATAGTCCAATCCAACACTCAAAATCTGAAATTCAGAGAGTAAACTGTTTGGCCTGTGCAATCGCAAAAGGCATTCCGAGCTCAGAAATTTTGGTTTTCTTATTTGATTCAACATCTTCTTGGAAAGCAACCAGGACACGATTTCTAACCTAGTTATTGGGCTATAAACATATATCTTTGTCACAATTAAAGGAAATAAGCTTAAGGGATCTTGTACATATATTCCACATATTCCATAGATTCAAAAAGAGCCATTGATAGAAATTCTATATATTCTTTGCAAAGCTTTGAAGAAGCTTGTGATACAAGACACATCTATATCATCTTTTCATATAGTATTGCTTAGAGTTGAAGAAAGAGAAGACATCCACGGAAATAATTCAAGAACTATTGAAGGAATTCAAGATTGTTTCCATCTTTCTTTCCTACTTTTAATTTCAGGGATGTTGTATTATTTCAAGTAGTGTTTTTGTAAACTTATGATCCTTGGCTAGTTGTATAGATGATAGGATAACGTCGAACCCTCTCTTATGAAGTTTTGATATTAATTTCTATGATTTTAAAATTAAATATTTGTTTTGTTTGAATGATTGCTACGAGTTTAATGCTTTCAATTAATTAGCCGAATTAATTATGATTTCTATTGACTTTCGGGAGAATAAATATAAATTCTCACAAACAGCAATCATTTAAGGTCCTATAGACATTAGGGATAATACTCTATACTTTGCATGATCCAAATAAATATTCTTGTGATTCAATGCATCTTTACATGTGCGCATTTGGGATAGTGATATTATCGAGCTATATTTGAAGATAGATTTGATTCTACTAGGAAGAGAATATTAAACAGAGAAAATTTGATATCCAAATAATTTTTTTCGAATTGTGCAATCGATATTAAGATGGAAGAATGTAGGAGAATTCAGGGTCATATCAATTAATTGATTATTCATATTTATTCATACCACTTAGTTAGTTTATTAGTTAGATTAATTAGTTAGCTTTAGGTTGTAAATATAAAAAATCTTCCAATCTTAATCGTTTGTTATTCGATTAGAATTAACTTAATTGAAAACTAGATATTTAGTTACTACTCATGTCCACTTTATTATTTGTTGTTGGGCATGTTTGGTAAGTGATGCTCAAATCCCCTAGGCGATAATGAAAAATTGAGACCCTTTTTTAACTTCATAGACTATAAGTTCAGGATTGAAGAATTAAATCCACACCACAATTGAAGTAGTCCAATTAAGTTGGGTATTTAGAAATAATCAGTCCATTGGGCTAGATACTCAATATCCAATTTGGAGGTAATTTGAAAATCACAAGAAAAGATAGATAAATATAATCGATATCTTTCTTGATCTATCTTATCTCGTCTTGAATGAGGTCTATCCTTTTGTTAACATAATCTTGCAAAATTTTCTATCATAATCTTGCAAGATTACTGGGAAATCCGTTCTCCCACTGAGCCTATAAATTGGAGCCTTCAACCTTCATTTTTCACATACCAAAAACAAGAAAAAACTCTCTTCCTACTTAGTGCAAAGCAAAATCCTTCTCTGCATTCTTTGTGAAATTGTCTTTATGACTAATAATGACCTTCAAATTGGAGATACCTTTGTGGTGTGGGCCGAGTTTCTGAGCCGAATCAATAAGGGGAAAATCGTTCTTCATTTTTCATTTTTCAGTTTTAACTTCCTTGAAATTAATCTTTGCAAATCCTTTATTAATTGTTTCTTTTGTTGGATTTATAGGTGGGTTTGCTTCACAATTGGTATAAGGGCTTGGTGGTGGTGAAAATCCGGCCAAAAACCGACCAGAAACCGGCAAAAAACAGAAAAATCGAAGTGCACAGATTTTTGCACAAAAACCGCACCTGCAAACGCGATTTCCCGTCAATCCAGAAGTCCATTGGTGAAACAGAGACCAGCGTTGAAACGTGCAGGTGGAGGCGGTGCTAGGTGTGTGGCGCGTGTTCCTGACGGCGACGCGTGGCATCTCCGACAGCGGCGCGTGGCTCTGACTTTGGGGAAGCTATCTTCAGGCAGTTTGTTCCTCACATTATTTCTAACATTTTTCGTGTTGGAAGTTTTCTCTTTCGGGTTATACAGAAAAAGTTGGACAATTTTGCCCTTGGTGGATCAACGGTTGAAATTGCCACATATTTACTGAATTATTTTAGGCCAAAATTGCGGCCCTAAAGCAGTAAATTTGCATCTCTCGTAATTTACGGACTCAGACAAGTCCGCTCTAGTAAATTGGCTGAAACTTTACATTATCGCACTAGCAGATCATCGTATGGGGTGATCATTAGGATTGGTGGTTGTCATTGCTTGGCAACCATTGTTTGTTGATAGAACCTAGGATTACTTGCCATTATCTATTTAATTTTATAAGTGAAATTATTTATTCGTTATTAGATTAATTTGTTGAACGTTGTTATCTCGTATTATTTTAGACTTATACCCGGACTCCTATTCTAGTTCTTCCCTTGATCTGAGAACTCGATTCTTACGAAACCCTGGGGTTCTAGAATAGCGAATTATTGTGAAATCATAGGAATCTTGTTACTTCGTGTAATCTGTGTGACCTATGACTTTTACATATCTGAATTTGTGTTCTATGCATTTTTCGGTAAAATGTTGACACATCACTTTAAGTTGGGTGTCTTTAATGGTAAAGGAGATCTTTCAATTTGGAAACAAAAAATGAAATGCATTCTTGTTCAACAAAAAGTTTTCAAAGCTATTGATGACTCTTTTCCTACAAACTTGACTAATGAAGAAAAAGAGAATATGGATGAATTGGCATATACTTCTATAATATTACACCTGTTTGATGCGGTATTAAGAAAAGTTGGTAAATTAAAATCAGCGTAAGAACTTTGGGAAAAATTAGAGGAACTTTATATATCTAAATCAACTCCAAACAAACTTTTTCTACTTGAAAGCTTTTTTAGCTTCAAAATCGATTCTTCAAAAGATTTGGATGATAATTTGGT
>NC_036239.1:22381761-22397130 GCF_002742605.1 Olea europaea var. sylvestris
CCTCGATCTATCCATCAGTTTGCATATGGGCAATACTGCTTCCGTTCAAATTGGAACAACTTCCACAAGGTAATCCAAAAATGTCTAAAACTATGTATCCCGATCTAATAGGATAAACTTAGGAACTCCATGCAATCTAATAACCTCCCTGAAAACAGTTTGGCAATACTCGATGCATTCGAAGTCTTCCGACAAGTTATGAAATAAGCCATCTTGGAGAACATGTCAACCACCACAAAAACGAAATCCACGCCTCATTGAGTACAAGGTAATCCTAGACCAAAATCCATAACAAAATCTTGTCATATACCCTAAGGAACAGGAAGTAGCATGTACAACACAACATTCTTCGCTTGAACCCTTGACACTTAACAAGTATAACAATTTCTGACTGTAACTCGAACATCTCACTTCAACTTGGCCAATAATACCTAACTTCCAAACTGGTTATTGTCTTGTCACTCCCCAAGTGTCCACTTAGAACTCCATTGTGTAGATCTCGAATTAATTTTTCACGTAGAGATGAAACAAGAATGCAAAGTCGGTTGCTTTTGAACAAATACTCATCACTAATATAAAAATCCACCATTGATTCACGATTTACACACTTGCTTCAAATCTCCTTGAAGTTGGGATCATCTGCATACAATTTTTCAAGCTCTTTAACACAACTGAGCACGCATCAGCAACTCTATTAAAGAGATCTCGTACTTAGTGCGTATGTAACTCTATTCGTACTTTCAGAATTATGTTTAAAAATAAAAGGAAATTTTGGGAGGAAAGTCACTCACTGAGCATGTATCCTGTCGATATGTTTCTAACTAAGAATAAACTTCAAGGCTTGGTAATCAGTGAATAACACAAACTCATTCTGTACAAGGTAGTGTTCGTATTGCTTCAAAGCTCTCACTACTGCATAGAATTCTTGCTCATAGGTACTTCACTTCCATCTAGATCACTCAACTTTTCTGAAAAGAAAGCTACAGGTCTCTTTTCTTGAGAAATGAAAGGCCCAATACCTATACCACTAGATCACATTTCACGTCAAAGATCTTCTCGAAGCTTGACAAAGCTAATACTGAAACTGTGTACAACTTTTCTTTAATGAAGGTGAGGCTCTTATCTTGCTTCTCTTCCCAACTGAATTTTTCCTTCTTTAAACATTATGTGAGTGATGCCACAGTAGTGCTAAAATGTCTGATAAATCGCATGTAAAATATTGCTAAACCATGAAAACTCCTTATTTCAGAAATTGATTGTAGTGTTGGCCAATGTCAAATTGCTTTTTTCTTCTCTTCATCCACGTGCAGACCATCTTCACACAAAGTCTAGAAACAACAGCTTATGTGCATAGAAAAGTGCACTTCTTTGATGTATAACCGATTTTCCTTCAAAACCTCTGGGACTTGCCTCAACTGAATTAGGTGATCATTCTTGAACTTGTTGTAAATGAGTATATCATCAAAATAAACTATAACAAAAGGCTCAAGAAAAGGATGAAGAACTTGGTTTATCACTCATATGAAGGTATTTGGAGCATTTGAAGGTCTGAATGCCATCATCAACCATTCGTAAAGTCTATCATTACTCTTGAAGGTAGTCTTCCACTCATCCCATTGCTTAGGTCTATTTTTTAGAAAACTTTAGAACTCCTAAGCATAGTTAACACGTCCTCCAACTATGGAATGAGAAACCTGTATTTCATTGTTATGTTGTTGATGACACGACTATCAACATACATACATCACTTTCTATCCTTCTTTGATAGTAGAAAGAAATGCACTGCACTCAGATTCATACTTTCCCTTATGAATCATTTTATCAACAGCTCCTCAATTTGCTCCCTCAAAGTCTTACTCTCATTCAATTTCATTCGATAATGAGACAAATTTGGAAGGCTAGCCTCTGGTACCAAACCAATCTAGGTTTGAATATTCCTCATATAAGATAAGTCATGGGTCAATTAATTGAAAATCAAATCTTCAAATTCTATCAATACTTTTTGTATCTCAGATGGAATACTCTCATCTTCCTTATTTGCTATAAAAGCCCATTAACTACAACTGGATAAAAATAATCAGATTCTCTTATAGACATAGGAATCTCTTTCTCATTACTTATAAAAGTAAGGAAACTCAGTTCATTGTTAAGTAGACTTCTCCACCTATTTGAGAGGAACCATAGTGATCTTATGACTGCTCCATGAAAAGAGTGCCACATTATCACGCCCTTTGAGAGTTGAATCTACATCAAACTCCCATGGACGACCTAATAGGATATGACAAGCATCCATGTCTATGAATTACAAGTAATTTTATTCTTAAACTGCTTATCAATGGAAACAGATACTTTGCAAGTCTCAGCAACTTCAATGGAAGGACCTCTCTGACCTAACGGAGTGAATAAAGTTTAGGATGGTCTTAGTTGGCAATTTCAACAAATTTACCAACCTCTTCAATACAAAGTTTTCACAGCTTCCATTGTCCACAATCACTCGACACACTTTATTTTTAATAGAACAAAGTGAATAGAAGATGTAATGACGCTGTCCCTCCTCTTTAGGCGACAAAAGGATTTGTTGTGCTACCAAAATGAGCATTTCTACACCTTTCTCAATAGCAAACTCTATTTCTACATACTCATCTTTTACCTCATTTCTTTCTCCTCGTTTACTGCTTCTAGTTCCGCCAAATTGACTTGCTTTCTTTCAAGACAGGTATTGGAACGACATCCAATCTTGTGTCACCGATAACAAACTTAGGATACAGATTTACATTTTGAGGTGCGCCTCGAGTCTGACCTCGATTCCCAAATCGATCACTGTTGTCAATGTTATTCATGTTAGGATTGGCTGGGGTTTGTTGCGGGACCTTTCATTTGACTGAAGGAACATATGATGGTGTTTTGATAGGTGGGGGGCCTTCTATATGAAATCGCCCTTTTATCAGATTCTACTATCTCTGCTTTAATTACCATGTTAATGAATTCTTGCAACGTTCAAATATTCTACAACATAATTCTATCTTAAATAGCCACCTTCAAACCACTAGTATACCTAGCTATCCTTTGATTTTTGGATTTTGACAAATTGTTCGTATAAATTCATTGTTGTAGTCTGATACTAAAACACTACTCTACGTGCATCTTAGGTACATATGATATAAAATATGTTCATAATCTACAGGTAGAAATCAATCTATTATAGACTGTTTTATCTTTCTGCAAGTCTGAATCCGACTCTTTCTATGTCTCCTTCAAGCATTCTGTAATTGATCCCACCATATTGCTACTGCAAATTTCAAATGAAATGTTACCATCTTAACCATCTTGTTCCTGAAACATTCATAATTTTGAAGAATTTTTCAACATCTACTAACCAATCCAGTAGGTCCTCAATCTTCATGTTACCAAAGAACAAGGAAATGTCTTCTTTCATTTCGGTAATTGTCAAAAGTATTTCGGTTTTGATGATTCCGGTTACGTGGTGGCACTTCAAACTCTTTCTCTTATTCCAATTCGTTATCTTCTACGCGCGCCTCCTATTGTTTGTGTCTCGAACTACAGGTTCAGTGATCCATTCATTTTTTGATTGCCTATTGTTCATTCTGCCCATTTTTTCCATCATCTCGCAAAAATAGTTGACAAATCTCTTCGATCTGAGTACTAAGATTCGTTAAGACGAAGATTTGTCACCTCAAAATCTGCTCTAATAACTGCTATGTCACCCAAGATTGTGAATCAAAGATATAGAGACGAGAAAGCTGACTCTGGTACCACTAGACGTAACATGAAATAAGGAATTCAAACGAAAACCTTAAGAACTCAAAATTTGGAATCCACCAAATTATGAAAGAATAAACTCATGAAATTTTATTAATGAAAAGATAATAAAAAAAACAATAAAATAACCCCTTATTTATTAGGGTTTAGTAGGACTAAAATTAATGAAAATCTAGTTTAAACAAATTAAAATTAAAAAAAAAGAATTAAAAATAATTTAAAATGACAAAAATAGCGCTAGAACTTTAAAAAGTAGTTTTCGAGTCCTAGACGAATTCGAATGACCAAAATTCATTATACATCATGACAAAGCAATGAATATTACTCATCTCGTCATCCTCTTTTTGGAATGGTAACCGGAATTTGGATGTTCTCTATGCAATATTACTTTTTTTTCTATATTTTGATCCAATTCTTTTTCCAACCATTCAACAATATATTCTACATCAATTACAATAATCAATTCCTTAAATATTATATTGCATTTGACCACACACTTTTTCATGTTTCTTCATGGATTCAACTACCCACGATTGGTTTTCTTATTTTGTCAAATATATTCTCATCAATGTCCTTTCTTTTTTAGGAGCTCAAGAGCCTCAGGCCTCAACTTTATTTTGCTACATAGTATTGTGAAAAATGGTATCTTCACAGTGAGCAGAAGAAAATGTAACACTCCAGCCTCAAAACTTACTGAAGTACTCTATGCTTCATTTTGTTTCTTAAATATCTAGTTTGTTTAGCTTGGTTTGTACTATTAGTTATAGCCAAATGCATTTTTCCCCTTCCTTCTTCATGGATGATTAAAAAATCGACGATGTGGAGATTTTTGAAGTTAATGGATCATAGCATTTTGATATGTTGTCTTTGCTTTCAATTCGTGTAGTCGTCCATGCAATTCTTAGAACATTTCATCATTCTTAGTAAGCCTAATTATTGATGAGTTACTTTGGACAATACTTGCGTCTAGTTTTATTCATGTCATTTTTTAGCATTTCATTTAATATTTCTTTTGTGGACTTCCATGTTAGATTCTATAAACAAGAAGGTGTGGGCTATATAGACAAATCCTAGGCAAATTATCCAAGCAAGAAAAGCGACTTTATGTCAAGTAGAGGCTGAAGAGAGTACCCGAATGAAATTCACACTAACATCCAGTTTTTCTATACAAACACAGGTTGTTGCTCGACTGAATTTAAAAAATTTCTTGCAAATGCATGGGATTGTCCAAGTGAGGACACATTGTTAAATTCTTGGAATTTATATTTTAGTTTTCTTGCCCTTTTTGACAATATTCATTTTTGATAGGAGCAAAAGGTTGATCTTCAGTTGGTATTTCCTTTTTAATAAGGCAACAGAATATTGCAATTTATATTATCTGGAGTGGGGATACTTTTGTGTACATATGACTGTAGGGATGAAATTCACCTTATGCAAGGTTTTTTCGGGCTCAGTTTAACCACCAATATTAACACCACTATCGAACTCAAACCCAATCGACCCAAACGGTTTCTTCCCTTCACGGTTGCTTTAGTTGCCCACAAAGAGCTTATCAAGATGTACTAATTCCACACAAGAAATGACCACAAAGGTATCACATGTGAAAAGCAACCGAATAGAATCACAGAGAAAATGGGAAGAAAGAACAGAGACTGCGGTCCTTATTCATAGGAGGCAACAAAGAGACAAGTATATAGCCCAAGTAAAGAGTCCAAAATGGTAAGTTAGGTTTAGGTTAAGGTCACGGCCCAAAGGCCCAACACTCAAGTTAATGGGCTCCAAAATGGGTAACAACATAAAGTCGTCCAAGTAAAAGGTGAGACGGGCCACGAGTGAAACTATTAAATTAGGTCACTTCTAGTGGTCCATAAAATTTGGGGTTGGGTCGTTCTAATAGTGGCATTGACATTTCATTCAGTCATTTGGTCCAAGCCGACTGAAAAATTAAAATCGATTTTACATCATAGCCCGGGGAGTTATTGAGTATCAAAATCCAGCAATGACAACATTAGTTCCTCTTGTACTTACTCTACTACACATAGATCATTTAACCTGTGGACAAGAATTGCAAATTAATATTAAAAACTTTTTTGGCAGGGTTCACTGGAGGGCTCCAAACTTTTGATGCCATTTTAGATCCTTTGATAATCCAACTCAAAGAGAAATTATTCATACTCCTATTCAGAGTAAAAGAGTGCTTTCAGCCTTCTTTGTCAAGTAGAAGATACAAAAACTGAAGAATGGTGCATAAACCTTGTTCAAAGCACTACCATGAACCCATAATTTATTGCGTGTTCTTCTCAAAATTAGCTCCACTGATGATCAACCATTAAAAGGTTAGTATTGGATCATATCGTGCCATCTAATCATTCTGACTTATGGATCAATAACAAGCTGGAAGTGTATATTAGTAGCTAGGAAAGATGTCGACAATTGTCTTGTACAGAATATTAATCTTCAATTCCGTATGGTTTATGGTTCCTTGTATTCATTGGATATAGTGGCATAGTTTTATCATTTTATGATCACAAATAATTGTCATCTTCAAATAGAAAATGACCTAATTATTTTTTAATTAGTCTCTGGTTAGATGAGCATTAGATAGATAAAAGGGAAAATTGCATTATTTAGATCTTTGACTGATGAAAATGTCTCGACTTTGTCATTATGCCTTGTAAACTCTCGTTTACAAAGTTGGATTTGACTGCTAGTTCAACTGGAAAACATAAAATCGGTCCAGTTATCAGCAAAAAACTAAAAAATGAATCCCATGAAAGTAACTTAAGAACCAGACATGCTCAAAATCAGCCAGGTTCACTCCAAAATAAGTTAGATTTATTATACTAAAAGCCAAACTTGTAACCCTTCAACAATTCAGTTGCAGAGAGACTTGAAGTTAAAAGTTTTGGTTGTTATGATATTTTAATGAATTACATTATGTAAAAGTTTAATCGGTAGTAGAGAGATTTGAATAATTTATATATAATCTCTAAGAGATAGTAAAGTGTGACTCCTATTTAGAGTAAAAGAGTGCTTTCAGCCTTCTTTGTCAAGTAGAAGATACAAAAACTGAAGAATGGAGCATAAACCTTGTTCAAAGCACTACCATGAACCCATAATTTATTGCGTGTTCTTCTCAAAATTAGCTCCACTGATGATCAACCATTAAAAGGTTAGTATTGGATCATATCGTGCCATCTAATCATTCTGACTTATGGATCAATAACAAGCTGGAAGTGTATATTAGTAGCTAGGAAAGATGTCGACAATTGTCTTGTACAGAATATTAATCTTCAATTCCGTATGGTTTATGGTTCCTTGTATTCATTGGATATAGTGGCATAGTTTTATCATTTTATGATCACAAATAATTGTCATCTTCAAATAGAAAATGACCTAATTATTTTTTAATTAGTCTCTGGTTAGATGAGCATTAGATAGATAAAAGGGAAAATTGCATTATTTAGATCTTTGACTGATGAAAATGTCTCGACTTTGTCATTATGCCTTGTAAACTCTCGTTTACAAAGTTGGATTTGACTGCTAGTTCAACTGGAAAACATAAAATCGGTCCAGTTATCAGCAAAAAACTAAAAAATGAATCCCATGAAAGTAACTTAAGAACCAGACATGCTCAAAATCAGCCAGGTTCACTCCAAAATAAGTTAGATTTATTATACTAAAAGCCAAACTTGTAACCCTTCAACAATTCAGTTGCAGAGAGACTTGAAGTTAAAAGTTTTGGTTGTTATGATATTTTAATGAATTACATTATGTAAAAGTTTAATCGGTAGTAGAGAGATTTGAATAATTTATATATAATCTCTAAGAGATAGTAAAGTGTTTATTTTAAAATGGAAAAACTACAATATATTTGAGGGTCAAGTCTTATTCTTGTAAGCCATAGAGGAAATCCCTTTGCTCTATGGTAAACATTATTAATATGCATGGTATGTTGACTAGACAAGATTGGAATGAAGAATTGACAAATTTGTGCCCCTTCTCCAATCTTATACATTACTATTAAGTTGAGCATAGAAAACATGTCTTTTGAGCCGATATTTGATGAACTTAGATGCTACCTTTGACTACAGCACTGTATCCACTCTGTATATCATTGTACCTATCCTAAAGCATAATCCCTCCATACTTTGAAGACCCTTTAGCATATGGAGAAACTTCATTTATCAGAACCTGTTTTGGAACATAACCATTTCCAATAGCTGCCTTAGAGGCAGGAAGTCCAATGTAAATCTTTTTAGCAGGTATTGATGATGTCCATTGATTCCAAGAATTCTTGAACTTGTTTGGATCACTGTTGATGTATTCTCACCGTGGATTGTTATAAAACTGTACCCAAACGTAGTCGAGTAGCCCAATTTTCAGTGCATTTCCTAGCCGTTGATCTGGGAACGGGCATTGCGGCGCTGCTTGTTGGAAATAAATTGACAGATGGAGAAAAAGAAAATCACAAGAGAATATGGCAACAAGATGAATCAAAATAAAATTTATATCAACAAATGTGAAGGCTTGAATGCCGACAAATGGTTTGAAGGATTATAACAAGCCTTGTAAAGAATTTCACCAAAGCACAAGATGAAATTCTCTAAAACTTGAAGAACATGAAGATATGAATGTAAATCGAGATTTGATTGTTCTTAGAACAAAGTATGGATTGCAAGATATTTTTTCTAACATCTTTTCCTCAAACATGGCTCTCCTATATATAGCCATCGATCAGAAGTATGAAATGGTGCCAAAAAATCAAATGAAAAGTCACCAAGTTCAAATTTGCAACGGCAAAAAACGACAAAAAAGGTGAAAATTTTGTACCATGAGACTGCATGGTACAATCCCCCACTTGTTCAAAATTAACAAGTCTCATATCCATTGTATACGATACTCATGTATAAGGATTAGATATCTTTCGATTTGAATCTAACAATAGTGTAATTCAAACAAAGTATAGTCGAATCAAAGGTCGCATGTAGCTTTGAACCAGTTATTCCATATGACAATACCGGTAAAAATACACACACGAGTACCACGTGTTCTCAAATTTCTCATAACTTGCTTAGCGCTTTTATGGCCTTGCGCTTATCTTTTTCGACAATCTTTTAAGAGAGACTTCAACTCTCTATTAAGGCGGCACAACCGTGAAGATTATTTAGGTGAAGTTCTTCTTGTACCTTTGTTACTTTTAGAGATACTTGTGATTTAGCATTGAACTTCATTAAGAGCTTAAAACTCATCCCTCATTTTCAGTAACAACCAGTATTATTTTAATTAGGATAGGATTTTTGCGAATTTTAATAATGCTGCAACTATCCTCATATCGAATGACTTATTGTTACCCTTTGAACCCGTAAATTACCTTTTGAGTGATGACAGGTAGGGTTGCTATCATTGGTGAGCCTTTTTAGTTAAGGAGTTTCAATCCCATCCTACTCAAAGTAGATGGTACCAAATCTCTATTTAGAGGTCTAGTCAAATGATCTGCCAAATTCTCAATTGATCTTACATAATTTAAGAAAATTATTCCATCCTTGATTAATTTTCTTATATAGTCATGTCTAAGACTCATGTGCCTAGACTTTCCATTGTATACCTCATTGTACGCTTTTGCTAATGTGGCTTGACTATCACAGATGATAGGTATTAAAGAAATATTCTTTGATCCCAAAGGTATCTCATAAAAGAGATCCTTAAGCCACTCAACTTCTTTCCCGGTATCCGATAGGGCTACAAATTCTGATTTCATAGTCGAGTGTGTTATGTATGTTTGTTTCTTTGATTTTCAAGAAATAGCACCTCCTCCTAGAGTGAACACCCAACCTGAGGTGGATTTACTTTCACCCGTGTTAGATATCCAACTAGTATCGGTAAATCCTTCCAATATTGTCGGGAATTTAGTATATTGCAGGCCTAAATTCTTAGTTTTTTTTAAGAATCCAAGAACTCTCCCAATGGCCCTCCAATGATTTTTGCTTGGATTGCTAGTAAATCTACTAAGTTTACTAATAGCATATGCTATATCCGGTCTTGTGCACTGAACTGTATACATAAGACTTCCAATAGCACTAGCATATTTCAATTGAACAATCGCTCTCCCATCATTCTTTACGAGTTTTGAATTTGGATAAATTGGGGTACTATATTCTTTTACGTTCAAGTGTTTGAACTTGTTTATCACATTCTCGATGTGTGATTGACTTAGGTGATAACCCCAACTAGTCTTTATTTGATACCTAAAATGGTATCCATCTGTCCAAGATCCTTCATTTTGTATGTGGAAAATAGAAAGCTCTTCGTTTCTTTTATACCGTCCATGTGATTACTTATAATCAACATGTTGTCAACATACAAGCATATAAATGTTACGTAATCATCACACATTTTAGTATATAAACATTTATCTATACTATTATGTTTAAATCCGAATGATATAATTGCTAAGTCAAACTTCTCATGCCATTTCTTAGGTGCCTGCTTCAAACCATATAATGATTTTACTAACTTGCATACCTTACATTCATTTTCAGGTAGTACGAACCCTTCGGGTTGCTCCATATAGATCTCCTTATCGAGATCCCCATTTAAGATGCCGTCTTGACATCCATTTGATAAACATGCAAGTCATATATTGAAGCTAATGTAAATAATATTCTAATCAATGTTATTCTAGCTATCGGTGCATAAGTGTCAAAATAGTCTATTCCTTCCTTTTGTCAATATCCTTTAGTTACTAATCTACCCTTGAAAGTATTTAGAGAGCCATCAACATTATATTTCCTCCTAAATACTCATTTACATCCAATAGGTTTGGGTCCTAGTAGTAAATCGACAAGTTCCCAAGTTTTATTAGACATTATCAAATTCATTCCATCTTTAATTGTATCTTTCCAAAAAAATGCTATCACAAGAAGCCATAGCTTCTTTATAGGTTTTAGGGTCGGTTTCTACTTATACAACAAAAGGAATTGTTCTTACAATATTCAACTCATTTCCTTCTACTAAGTAAAAGGAGATAAGTTGAGAATCAATTTAGACTCATTAATATCTTTAGAAGATATTTCATCACATGTTCCACTTGACCTAGGGATGTTTTAAATATTTTCCTTCAATTCATTATCCGATGATAACAAATCTTCAAAAAACTCTACATTACTTGATTCGATAATCACATTGGTCTCCAAGTTTAACAATCTATAAGATTTGCTATTATTAGCATATCCAACAAAAGTACATTTAATACCTCTTGGACCCAATTTGGTCCTATTAAGATTTGTGTTCTTACAATAAGCAAGACACCCCCACACTTTGAAGTATCTAATGTTTGGTTTTTTTTCTTTCCACAATTCATAAGGAGAAGTCTTTGTATGTTTAGAAAGAATCCTATTAAGTATTTACATACACTTAATAAAGCTTCATCCCATAAATTAAATGGCAATTTAGCATATATAAGCATGGCATTAATCATTTCTACTAAGGTTCTATTCTTTATTTCAGCTAAACCATTTTGTTCAGGTATTCTAGGTACAGAACGTTGGTGAATTATGCCATATTGTTCACAATATAAATTAAATTCACTAGAAACGTACTTACCACCTCTATCACTTTTTAGGTATTTTCTTTCCTAAATAATTTTCAACTTCATTTTTATACACCTTAAATATGTCAAAAGCTTTATATTTATGTTTCATCAAGTACACATATGTATATCTAGAAAAATCATCAATAAAAGTAATGAAGTATCTACTTCCAGCTCTAGTCAACATGTCATTTAATTCACATATATCTGTATGAATTAATTCCAAGATATTAGAGGTCTTTTTCGCACTTTGATATGGCTTTTTAGTCATTTTTTATTCTACATATGTTTTGCATTTATGTTCATTATTTTAATCATATGAAATCGAATCACATTTTTTCATACGTTTCATAGTACTTTTACCAATATGTCCTAATCTAGTATGCCACAATTAAAATAAATCAACAACATAAGCAAAATTAGTTTTATTCATTTCCTTGTCAACGGTACAAAGTTTGATCATTCCTTCACTAGAATAAACTTTTCCAACAAATTTTTCATTAAGGGAAAGTACAAGTTTACCGGATTCATACACACATTTGATACCCGATTTTCCTAGAAGATTACCACTTACTAAGTTCCTATTCATATCGGAACATGTAGTACATTGGTAAGGATAAGGGTTTTCCCAGAAGTGAAGATGATATTAACATTTCCCTTTCCAATAACCTTGGATCGAACTTCATTGCCCATTTGAAGCTCTTGGTCTCCATCCACCTCATGATATGTTTTGAATACAGTTTTATCATATGATACATGTACAGTAGTACAAGTATCATACCGCCAACCGGGAACCTATCCCTTGATTGTATTTATTTCGCTTACGGTGGCCACAATCTTATCCTCTTGAATGAAGTTCACTTTGCCCTCGAAGTTGTTTTATTTTCGGTGTCTACAATCTTTTGCATAATGTCCAGATTTTTCACATGCAAAACACCCTCCTTTGGTCTTCTTCTTGGACTTGTTAAAGTTTCTCGAAGGCTTCCTCTTATTGAATTTTGCCGGTGGTTCAAATTTTTCAACAGCATTAGCTTTGGAAGTTCCCTCAAAGGAGTTTTCACTCTTGTCACGCAATCTGGATTCTTCCTCGATCCAAAGATACTTTTGCAATTGTTCTAAGGAATAATCTTCGGAACTATACATGATCTTCTTCCAGTATCCTTTCCAAGCCCCTGGGAGTTTAGCAATTATGGCTCTTACTTGAAAGGTCTCCCAGATTTCAATCTTTACCGCCTCTATTTTGTTGACAATGATTTGCAATTCATGTACTTGGGGAAGAAGAGGGATATTATCAAGGAATTTAAAGTTGAAGTATTTAGGAATCAAAAACTTCTTGGTACCTTCCTCTTCCGCTTTGTACTTACTCTCTAATGCTTCCCAAATTCCTTTGCAGAAGTTGTGTTTATGTATAAGTCATATAAACGGTCCGACAATGCATTTAGTATGTGACGGCGGCATATCAATTCATCTTCTTATCGTTTCTGTCTTTCAGCCTTGACTGCCTCGGTCCCTCCATTTGTAGGTTTCGATAGTGGTGCCAATTCTGGGTCCAAAATATAGAAGATCTTCAATACAGTAAGTAGATATTTCAACTTGTCTTGCCACCACGTGAAGTTTGTACCATCGAACCAATCCAACTGCACCAAGTCTTGATTCATAAGTTTGATGGTTGCCATTGTAGTCTCGTTCTCCAT
This sequence comes from Olea europaea var. sylvestris, assembly GCF_002742605.1. Classification (NCBI taxonomy): domain Eukaryota; kingdom Viridiplantae; phylum Streptophyta; class Magnoliopsida; order Lamiales; family Oleaceae; genus Olea; species Olea europaea. The sequence continues at coordinate 22,394,827 of NC_036239.1, forward strand.
TGTAAGAAAGATAGCTTTTGAGATTGTTGGAAATAAATTGAGAGATGGAGAAAAAGAAAATCACAAGAGAATATGGCAACAAGATAGATTAAAACAAAATTTATATCAACAAATGTGAAGGCTTGAACAAGGGATCGCTATCCTCAAACGTTATTTGCTCCTTCTCCGGTGTTTTCGAAATGCTTAAAGGTATTTCAGCAAATGGTTTGAAGAATTATAACAAGCCTTGTAAAGAATTTCACTAAAGCACAGGATGAAATTCTGCAAAACTTGAAGAACACGAAGATATGAATGTAAATCAGGATTTGATTGTTCTTAGAACAAAGTATGGATCGCAAGATGTTTTTTCAAACATCTTTCCCTCAGACATGGCTCTCCTATAGATAGTCATCGACAAAAAGTATGAAATGGTCCAAAAAATCAAGTGAAAAGTCACCAAATTCAAATTTACAACGGTCAAAAAAGGCCAATAAAGATCAAAATTTTGTACCATGTGGTCGCATTGTTCACCCATACCGAGATCATTTGGTCTCGGTATAAGGCCATGCAACCGCATGGGACCATTTTATTTATTTATTTGTTGTTGTTGGTTTTGAACAACATAATTACAGCACTGCTCTTAGGTATACTTCCTTGCCCTTTAGTCCATACTCGTATAGTTTTCCGACGAGGTTTGAATAATGATCTTGGCCTGCTTCAATATCAAAATCTATACCTATAAAGGATAATAGATGGAGCATAAAGTTAGTGGCCTGAAATTCGATATTATTCAAAAATATCAAAATATAGATTACCATTCAATACAGCATTACCAAGTGGCCCGAAAGTCGATCTTCCTCCGACCAAATTGTTCCACAAATAATCCGCCACTTGGCGTGCATCGTTTGCAGATGACAACCAGTAGCTCCCATCACTGCCACCAATTGAGAGCATGACCTTAACTCCGTGACTTTGACACTTTTTAATGCTATTGCTCAGTTTCTGGTAGCCACCGGATAGTGGATCGCAGCGGACTGCTAAATTTAGCTGAGTTTTTTGGCCATTCCCAAAAGTAGAGAGAAATGCTATGTTCACGATTTGGTATAGTCTGAAGCCACATGTGTCTCTCAGTGTGCCTTCGTCGTTTTGGCCCAATATACAACTATTCCGACAGCTTCTGTTCCCAAGATCAGGCGAACCAATATTGCAAAAGATAAAAAAGGTGAATATTGAAGTTTCATCCTCATGGTTTTTTAGTTGAATAGATGTTATAGATGATAATGGAAGATACATTGAGTGATTACATTTATAGATAGGGGCGGCGCGGGGCGGTTGGTCATAATATAATCTATTAATTACATTCTTGTCTATCTTTTTCATTTAATTGGTCACAAACTTTAACTTATTATAAGTTGGCGAATGTTGATTTGTATTTGTTTTGATCAAGTTAAGTCAATCCAAGTGTGCAAGCTTTGTAAAAGAAAATGATATGACACTCCATGTGACATAGTAGGCAGATGTTAATATATATGAGGCCTGTTCGAATCACATTCTTTCAAAAAAAAATGCATATTCTCAATCAGTAATTTGATATCATCTCAACCACATATTATTCAATAAAATAATATTATACGCAAATTCAAAACTTTTTCTTATTTTTGACCCACATATTTCCTACCAATACACTTTTCAAAAATGCATTACTATGAAAATAATATGGCTCAAACAAGGGTCATATATCGACATAGTTCAAAATATCCTAAAGATATATATAAAAAAAAAGGGTCCCTTCAAAAGCATGGCATGTAGGTGTTATAATAAAGAAACGGTGAAACAGGAACCTAAATCCTTCACGCGTTGTATTAAAATCAACAGTTCGGCATATTTGGACTATTCGTGTCTATTTCATCGTATTAAATATTTAGAATTGATTGTAAAAATGGTTTACAATTTGAATAGGAACATGGTAGTGAAATTTGAAACAAAACTGAAGTTCATTCATCCAATTAAAAATTACTATGTCATTGTATTGAATCATGAGTAATTAGCACAAAACATTCTTATCTTTCAATGTTATTGTACAAAACGTTCATACCTTTCATATTTTAAAATTTTCACATTTCATTGTGGAAAATGTCATTTTCTAAATAAAAAAAATGTACAATAACAAATATATCTTCTATTTAAATAAAAGAAAAAAAAAAGAAAAGAACAAATTGCAATTATACTTCCAAACTTTTTAAAAACAGCAAATAAGTCCAAATAAATTATTAAATGGTAATTAACACAAAACGTCCATATTTTTCAATATTATTATGCAAAACG
>NC_036239.1:22400780-22405817 GCF_002742605.1 Olea europaea var. sylvestris
ATCATAATAACGATGCCGTTTATTAATATTTAATTAAATAACATTAAAAATTCTTCAATATATATTTAAATTTACTAAAACTAGAAGAACTAGGTATGGACTTTCGTTTCGGTTGAAAAAATCGTTCCATAATTTGCAAAATACCCCAATTTATTTTTAATTAAAATTGATTAAAAAACAGAGAACACATGGTTGAATTGAGCTCCAGATCTTTTCTATTAATATTTTACTTATCTTAATTTCCTAAACATGAATTTTCAAATCACAAAATCAAAACTCACAAATGGTAAATCATAATTCTTAAGTCATAAAACATAAATTATTTATCATAATTCATATATCACAATTCTAATTTCTTAGTCATAAAACATAACTCATAAATAATAAATAATAAATTGAATTATGTGATTATATCATTATGAGAACAAAAACCTAAAATAAGAAAATAGAAAAAAGAAAAGAAAGAGAAAGGCGCTCACAAGTCACAGTCTAAGACCGGAGATCGGAAAGGTCGACGGCGAGTCATCGTTGGTATCAGTGGCGGTCGACTAGCTGTCGTCAGTCAACAGCACCAGCCAGCAGGAGACCGAGACTCCATAGTTCGCCCAAATTGCCACATCAAGAAGCGGAAAGCTTTTTTTTTTTTTCTTTTACAATTAAATCGTGATTTCATTGATTTGGATTTTGAACCATTTCCTTCAATTGAACATTTTGTTAGCATGCTTCCGCACCTCATGAAATGCGTTGGAATATGGAAAGAAGATTCCATGAAATTAAAGGTGGATCTTGATTTCTCCCTTCCCCGACAGAAAAATAGGTATGTTTTTTACCTCCACTTATAGTTAATCATACTATTACATGCTGAATTTCATACCTAATAGACTGATTCTTGTTTCCCAGACATGATTGCGGCATATACGTTGTCAATTTACAGATTACATGCTACATGATGACATAGGATCCATGTCCATGAAGTTCAATACGGGTAGAGCACGATTAGATATAACTTCATTGTTGTTTAGATTTCGGGAAATCGGGAAGGCCAAAAGAAGGTGCAACCAACTGGAGGAGAAAGCATTATTATAGAGTGATAGTGCAATGTGCAGTTACAAGTTGTAATAGATGGAAACATAGTCTCTTATGCTTGAAAATTCGTCTGTAATAACAACGTACTTGTTATTTTTTATTGTTTATATCAACAATTATATTAGTTTTTGGAGACTTCATTACATTGTCTTGAAATGTTTAACTGTATATCATATTATGCAAGATTGATTATGTATCCAAACCAAGTATCAAAACTTAATACACAAAATTATCTCATTGTGTCATGTTATATCAACCCAAGTGATAGACACGTTTATCATTGCAATTGAACCACACCCATTTTTAGGATTTTTTGCAATTGGTCACATGTCATTACATATTGGTCACAGGTTATTGAAAAGTGGTCACAGGTCATTGCATGTTAGTCACAGCCAACTGCATATTGATCACAGGTCATTGCACAGCGGTCACAGGTAATTGCAAATTGTCACAAGCCAATGCATGATGATCATATAACATTTATGCATATAGGTTTTCATGTGTGACAAATTGTACACGCGTCATATGTACAATTGGTCACATGTGATTGCATATTGGTCACAAGTCATAAAGAGTGGTCATAGGTCCTCGAAGATTTGTCATAGGTCATTGCATATTGATCACATGTCATTGCATATTGGTCACAAGTCATGAAGAGTGGTCATAGGTCCTCAAAGATTTGTCATAAGTCATTGCATATTGGTCACATGTTAGTGTCTGATGATCATAGAACATTTTTGCATACAAGTTTTTATGTGTTACACAGTGTATATGCATCTCATACGTGCAAGTGGCCACATATTCCGGCTACACATCCAAAGTGCATTGCAATAAAGTCACAGCACATGTCACAGATCCTGTTATATGGTCAAAACACACTTTATGAGTCAAAATACTAGATTTATCAATACAAAAACTGAGCATTATATTGGTAGCGATATAGTCAATATGTATCATCTTATGTTTTGTGTCCTATACTACAAAAAATCAACGAATGAAAAAATGAAAGAATTATCAAAATTATATCAATGTGTATTGCCAGTCTTCATCCTCTTCTTTTCTTTATTCTTGTGGCTCTGACTTAACGGAACTAAGCTATTGCACGTTCTACGATTGTGACCACGTTCAACACATCGATCGCATTTGATAGTTATGTTTTCTTCATAGACTAGTTTGAATCTCTTCTCAGTAGGCCTTTCACAACTACACTTTTGATTATGTGCTAGTACAACTATGTCATGGACATCATTTGGAACTATCTATTCAGATGGATTTTTGACAGGAAAAATGATTTCTTGGTTTGTATTTCTGTATGTTTTACTTGTATAGTAGTAAAAACACTATTCATGTGGATCCATCTTCATACTTACAAACATAGCCAAAGCGTGTGGACAAGGTAGTTGACCAACTTGAAGTATCCTACCTGTGCATGTCCGATTTTCTATATCAACAATGAAAGATGAATTTTCACCGCTAGCTGAGAACATTACCTGATTAATGGGGAAAACCTGCAATTACAGATACAAGTTATATACACAATAAGTCACAAAAATAAAAGTCGAGACACGAATGAAAGTGCATGTCACATACGTATATAATGTTGCACAAATATTATACAAACACAACAGTACAAGTCACAACATAAGTCACATATACTATGTTTGGTCACAATATATCTTAGGCAAAAACATCTAAATTTATCAGAATACAGTGTTTGTCACAAATCAATTTTGGTAAGTCACGGATTAGATATTAGGTCACAGCATTTAACTTTACCCTCAAGTTCCTTATATTTGTGCTCATTTCCTTCATTTGCTTCTCATACTTGCTTGACAAGGACGTAAAAATACCTTGCGTGTTCTTCTTGTATCTGCAAAACCAAGATTGCAGAATTTGTCTTAATAACTCTAACAAAGCTAAAATATGATAGTTTTTGGTAGACTTTGTGACTGCATTAACCGACTTCATGATATTCGATGTTATTGTAAAATATCGATTTGAAGGCATGTGGAAACGTGACTATCTCTCAAGTCTAACATCGTCCTATAAACAAAAATATGGAGACGTATATATTATAGTGTATAGTATCCTATCAAATGTATTTAAATGAATACAGATTGCCAATAATGTATAGTATATTACCAGGTAACCCCTTATCTTCTCATTAATCGAGTTGAGATGTTGCATGTAATATTCATATTCCAACAATGTGTACGCGTGAATAGCTGCATTGAATGCTTGTGTGATGTTTTGTCCCGATCTCTCGTAATGTAATTTTAGATTTTGTAGTAGATGGTATAAACATATCTCGTGACAAGTTCCCAAATACACGTTTTCAATTATCTTTTTGATACTGTTGTGACGATCTGATACAAAGCACAAACTATCTTTGTCCTCGTTGGCTTTTTTCACTGTTCAAAAAACCATGTCCAAGAGCTGTCATTCTCGTCATCTCCAATCTCGAAAGCAAGTACATATATGCTGTTATTTACATTTTGCGTGCCATGAATAAGGTGCCACCGTAGTGTCCATTTAGATATGTGTCATCAACCACAACAATTGACCTACAATGTTTCCATCCTCGTATGGTTGCACCTAATGTCATGAAGCAATATTTAAACCTAACGTGACCATCAATTCTTAGGCTTGTAACCGAACCATTATTTGTTTGTTGTAGCACGGAAAAAAATGTTGGTATCTTATTGAATGAGTCAATTGGATCACCACTTAGCACTTTCAAAGTTTCCTCTCGAGATCGACAAGCCTTAACATAGTTCAAAGATCCTCCATATGTATGCAAAATGCCGTCGTCTATATCATTCAGTGCGTATATGGTCCGTGATGATGTGTACTTGTATCTAATGCAAGTTGACACAACTATCTTTGTTACTTGCCTATGAGTACTGAGTACAATGTTTGCAGCACATGTTTGACATTTTAAAATATGCCTAATTTTAAACATATCTGTTCTAGCTAACTTCGATACTCTGCATGTCCAACTACACTCGTCATGTGAACATATGACGAGATAGTCTTTCTTATCTGACCGAACGATAACATATTCAAACATATGTTGGATTGCATAAAACGACAAGCTCAATTCATAATCTCCTTGTTACGAAAAATTCTTCCTTCCTCTATCTCCCTAGCATCTGCGATCGTCACAACTGTGACCTCATGTTCGAACTTGTCACTAGATGGATCCACTATTACTCCACATATACCGATGACATATCTGTTAATGAAAACCCATGTTCATTCGATTGAATATCAACTGATACAGCAATAGGCTATTTTTTACTATCTGTAGCTGTGACCTCAATGTGAATTAGATATTTGGCAAGTTCACGATTCATATCCTTTACAACCATGTACGACAACACATTATTGTCACTCTTGATTGTTATCGAAGGAAAATCACTATTCAAGACATACTTCATCCTCACATCAACTTTTGCAGGGTCGAAGCCAAACTCTTTCATAACTGTATCAACAAGCCTCAAATGCCCACAATTACGATCAATCAACACTAGCGACATTTGTGAGCAATTCAACAAACAAACGTGAATGAACCCCATTTCTACAAAATAAACAAAAACATAATCAGTCAAACATCCAATTACAGTCACAACAAACGCATGTCGAGTCTCGAATATTATGGTCACATATTGAATATATGCAAGTCACATGTTTACATTTTACAAAATTTATGCAATTGGTCATAGGTCATTACATATTTGTCACATGTCATTGCATATTGGTTACATGCCATTGAAGAGTGGCCACAAGTCATTGTATATTGATCACAGCTAACTGTATATGGGCTACAATTCTGTTAATTGATCACAGGTCACAACAAAAGCATATCGAATCTCGAATATCATGGTCACATATTGAATAAATGCATATCACATGTTCGTATTAAATCATAAAACATGAAGAATTGAGTCA
>NC_036239.1:22406491-22430264 GCF_002742605.1 Olea europaea var. sylvestris
ATAAATAAATAAATAAATAAAATTTTATTTATAATAACATACAATCATATTTGTATTGTGTATCACCACATCATGTGTTGCAAGTGTTGAGAATTAGAAATCTTAATTCTACCAGTAAGAGAAATAAAAGAGACACAAGAACATACAAAATTTATAGATACTCACTTTAATTTGAGACTACGTACTCTTTCCTCGCTACAATAATTAACTATGATAAAAAGAAGCTAGAAAAGTGCACACTCTATCTTCTTTAACGTCTCTCTTTTTAACCTCAATACTAACTCCAACACAACGACAATAATTAATTCTACAACTTAATAGCAAAATGTCTCGTAATATATCCATTAGAAGATAATACAACATTGGAAGAACTTTGTCTCATCAAGTTTTCCATTGCTCTCCCCAAAATATATTCCTCTCCACTTATACTTTCTTTTTTCTTCACATTATATTGCTTTATAGTTATTTCAGTTTGTAAAACTCTAGTTAAATTTTTGCCACATTTTTTCCCTAGTATGACTAAACTTTAAATATACATATAAAACATTCTCATCTTGATGCATAAAAACAGCAAACATTATTAAAAAATGCAAATAAAACTTGAATTCAACCATCCCTAGACTATCTATATATTATAACTATTGCTGTTGTTTTCATAAAAACATAATATAAGGACAGGTTAAGTATACCAGACTAATCATACTCTGTTGGATCCATTAATTTAATAAAAATGTGAGGAATGTACCAATGTTGTCTCTTTTTAATAGATGCCATTTGTATAGTTTAAAGAAAAAGAAGATGAAGATAGTCGTTGTCAGTATCGATTGCTTGCAACATGTGGAGCCATTGAAAGATCCCAACTTTTGTTTGTGCAAATCTACATAGTGACTCCATTTGATGTGGTGAATCTCACAAGACCCCGCAAATCACAACCACTAACACAAATGCCACCCTAACATGTCACTAGACTAAGAAAAATGAGAATTAACGATCATGCACCGAACTTAATTTTGTCATTGAATACAACCAGCTAGCCATGGAAGAAACATGTAGTTGTTTGAGTAGTAAAAGTTCATGAATTTTGATCCCATAATTTCTTGACCGAAGACTTTGCAGTGATTTTGTTTTGGCAATAGGGGTTGGTTCATCATGATTTGTGTGCAAAGTACTTAAATTAAATTTTTTATAATTTGTTAATGAATTGATTTGTCATATTATCGGTGTTTTGCATAAATTAAGTATCAATGTTTTGTGACTTCGTGCAGGGGCGGACACAAGGCCGGTTCAAGGTTATTTATTTATTTTTTTTCTTCAATAAAGCCCAGATTGATATAAATTAAAATCCAAATTTTAGTATAAATCAAAATTAACATTTAGTTTTAATAACATATTTTATGGGATTCATAAATTTTCAATTTTTATCAAAATTTACTAGAAACTTGATTTTAATCTCCATCAAACAGGGACAAAATCACAATAGATTTGAATTTTTTTCATTTTTCCTTACGTTATCGTGACTCTCTCACTCACACATTTTATCAAAAACTTAACTCTTCTAATTTTTTTAAAATTTATCTATAGTTTTTCTACAGATTATAACATTTACTTCACTTTCTAATTATATTTTGAACCTAAATTTACATTTTCTCCTATCAAATTCTGTATATAGAATAAGTCTTAAATGATTATATACAATTTGACTTATTAACAAATTGTATTTATTTCATTGAATATTAATAGTAAATATTGTTATATGTTTTTTCTTTTTATTACTTAGATTGATTATTTGTATCAAATATACTATAAATTTTTTAAATGTAAATATGCATTTTTATGTGATCAGCAAAATATTAATAAAAGAACTGTTCGAAATTAAATTGATGAAAATGATGCACAAAATGTTGATAAAGGAATGTGTTTTTAAACTTAATTTTGCGTTTGTTCGAGTCAAGTATAAATTATTCAAAAATCAAGAACAAAGTATTCGATCTGTATAAAGTTTGATTGTACCCCATAACTAAAAAAGTTTGCGTCCGCCCCTGACTTAGTGTGTATATATATGTATGCATTTCTTCACATGCACGCTAGATATATTTTCTCTATTGAATGCCTCACATGTACACTATTTTTATACAAAAAGAGACGAGACTTGAGCACAATATATTTGTTGCCCCTAGTTTGTAGGTCTGAACATGTTATAAACGGTAAGTACAAAGGTTTGGTAAAAACCTTTGGGGATGAAAAGGTAATGTCCTTGAAGGAGTTTCTTGAAATTTCAAACTTTAATTTATAAATATATGAATGAATCGCTGAGTACTGAGAATCCTAGTTTAATTGGTAAAGTTAAAGACACAAAATTATGAGATTTTTTTATTTTTTTTTAATATCCATAGGTAGTCTCTAAATTTTCTCATTACTTTTTTCAATTTATATTTATAGTATAATTTCTGAAATGAGTACAATATGTTTTATTCATATGACTTAGCCGGTAGGAATGCAAGCAAAAATTGTGATAGATGCGACACGTATGTCATTTAAAAGTTCTTCTCAAAAGAAAACATCATCAATTTTGATGTATAAATATTTAAAATCGTGTTTCAAATTAATTAAACTCTCATCAAAATTTTGGTAAATATTTAATATAACTAAATAGGCATGTAAATAATGTATGAATTCATTTAAATTTTCATTTACGGGGTTTATATTTGTAGCTTGTGGAGGATGAATGTAGCAAGTTTTCTCAATCAAATACTAAGGACAAAAAAATATGATTTTTACTGGAAAAGTTTACGATAAACTATTGGAAGTGAGACATGAGTTATTACCTAATGTGTAGAAGAGGGCTTTGTTCGAAGGGAAATGCTCCGCCTACAGAGCATTTCTCACAGAAGCCTTACCGACCTCTCACTGTAGGGGTCGGTCCCACATTGAGAAAAATATATATATACACCGGGGTCCATGCGTGTGTATGTTCTGGCAGGGGTCTATAAAACAAACCCTTGTACTTGTAGCATCTCTCTTGTTCGAAAGAGACCTTATGTAGTGGGCAATGGGCATACCACGACACGGCTAATTTTATTACTTGTTTGATCTCATTTTTTAAAATTTACATTTATTTTAATTATTTTACGATAAACTATTGGAAGTGAGACATGAGTTATTACCTAATGTGTAGAAGAGGGCTTTGTTCGAAGGGAAATGCTCCGCGTACAGAGCATTTCTCACAGAAGCCTTACCGACCTCTCACTGTAGGGGTCGGTCCCACATTGAGAAAAATATATATATACACCGGGGTCCATGCGTGTGTGTGTTCTGGCAGGGGTCTATAAAACAAACCCTTGTACTTGTAGCATCTCTCTTGTTCGAAAGAGACCTTATGTAGTGGGCAATGGGCATACCACGACACGGGTAATTTTATTACTTGTTTGATCTCATTTTTTAAAATTTATATTTATTTTAATGATAATTTATTTATTTTTTTGAATTCAAAATTTTATCAATTTTTTAATCACATTTTAACAAATTTTATCAAAATAAATAAAATAAAATAAGGAAGAAGAAGCTTATTTCTTGTAAAATCAAACAAGGGCTTATATGCCAACATTTTAAAGTCGGCATGCTCCCAATCGAGCTCTATCGAATAACATGACATAAATAAATTTTATCTAAACACAAATTATTAACTATTACATTAGTATTTTCATTCGTCAAGTGAATGGAACTGATATAATGACTTGACTTAAACAAAAATATGTATTCATTTAGTTGTCAAAGAATTTTTTATTAATAAGATAAAATATCATTACTATTTCGACAAAAGAAAAGAAATTTTCTACTCTCCTTTCTTGTGTTGAAAACTAGGAAGATGAATAATCCCGCACAAGTCACTAAATGGGTAAGTTGTCAATTCATGGACTATATGTAATTTATTGGGATACAAATGAGTATTTTACTAAGGGTCTGTTTGAGCCACATTATTTCAAAAAAATACATTCTTAAATAGTGATTTGACATCATTTCAACTATACATTCTTCAGTAAAATAATATTACACGCAGATCAAAAACTTTTCCTTATTTTGTAACCACACATTTTCTATCAATACACAATTCAAGAATGTATTATTACCAAATTAATGCGGCTCAAACACCCTCTAAATGTTTCTAATTTACCCCTGTGCAATAAATATAACCTACCAACTTAAAGGTTTATTTTTCTCATCCATGTACGTAGTAAAATATAATATCTATTTTAATTCTTCCCCATTTTGAAAATTGACTAAGTTGCCCAAAAAAAAAAAGAAGAAGCCTCCTCGTGCACACAAAATTCTACTTTGTGCATAGTGACAAGGAAACATAGTTTATCTGTAGTTGAAATTTATTATGCTCCAATTATTTTGATGATCTATTGTTTATATATATTTTGTATTTATTTGGGATTAGCGTTAAATGGCATATTCCACAGTATCTTCTTTTTCTTCCTCTTTGTTTCTCTTGGAGTTTTCTTTGTAACTTCATAAAGAAAAAGAATTAATTCACTAAAAAAGGAAGGAAAAAAAAAACAAAAAAGGGCAAATCATGTTGCATATTGCATATTAAAATAATAATATAGTGGATAACTTTTTGGTTAATTGATTGTCATCATTTAGAACAAACCCATTCCATATAATTGTTACATCACATATTAAATAGTAATAGTGACTCTAATTTTAATTAAATAATTGTTTTGGTTAACCAACTAAGTTGATTATTTCAAGTACAATATTATGAGGATAGATTTCACGTTGCTTGAGATCTACATAAAGAAAAGTATCACTTAATAATATGAAGTAATGCAACAAGGGGGCCTATATAGGTGGAACATCTAATTTATATCATTTTTGCACTAAATTATTTATTAAAGGAATCAGTAAATGTATCTGGACATTCGAACTAAAATATCTGCAAAAATTGCACTCACAACATATAGACGAAAATAAGTTCGTTCTGCGATATACCATACATTACCAAAGGATGCGGATAGTTCCACAAAAGTCTAATTGTGCAACTAGTTTTGGATTGAGAAAATTGAGTAATTGTGCTACCAGCCCAAATAGCCATAGATTGACCACTAAAACTATTCTAGCTAGAGTGCCTTTCATCATAATAAAATGTTTACCAAGTAGCCCCCGGACAAGTTTAGGAAAATTCACAAAGAGGTTGCCAAGCTCAAAGATGTTCCCTCAGAGCTGGAAGATGGAGGGAACGTTTCATTTATAAATAAGTAGGAATGAGTGAGATTATTGTGCAGTATTTGTGGGTCCAACAAAATATTTGCATAATGGAGACAATCATGCTCTATCATAAATATAATGTGTGTTAGTATGTTTTACGCCTCATCATCGAATCTCCAGATGAAGCCTACATGGCATCCCACATGGAGCTTATTCAAGGACGATGTCCTATGCCCCCACAATCAACGTCATCAATGTTTTGACCAAAGTCAAAGATTATAAAATAAAGCACATGATGAAATAGAAGCTCTGATGACTGAAGCCCACCATGTGACCGAAGCTCATTATCGAAGTAGAGTAATAAATAAAGAGTTGCTGAAGATAAATAAAGAGTTGTTGAAGCCCCTCATGCCAAAGCGGTAATGGTAGCAACTTTGAGGCTCAATTTGAAACTCGCTTTCGAAATGAAGTGACCCACCTCCTCCAAATATCTCCTGTAGATAAAATTTTATTTGAATGATTAATGTGACCTTTGTAATGAGATTTATGTCAAATCCTATTAGTATAGGCCACAGGGTGGTTGCCTTTTTAAAAGCATTAAATGTGTCACTAGCTAGTGAAGTTAGGTTGATGCTCATGATAGGATGCTTCGGCTAAGGAAATGAAGTCACGTGTTTATTCATTCAATGGGCACCACTTCATTTATAACACTATAAATACTCTCTCCTATATCATTTGAAGACAAATGCAACTCTATACATTTGAAGATACATTCCATCTCTTCTCTCGTTCTACCATTCTCTGATTGTTTGAGTTGAATGCTTAACTTTGGATATGGATTTGTTTATTTTTGATTGGTTTTTATTATACAATACCACTCATATACATGACCAACAATCGAACATTTTTGTCTTGCATTATAAAGTTCCTCCCACGCTCAAATTGAAACATTCTGTTGACTAGTGTCTTGTTCAAACGTACTAAAATTTGCTTGCGTGAATGCGAGTGGACTCAGTATCTATTGTCCATTTATGCATGCAAAAAGAGGTCTACAGTATTTGTATACATATGTATATAATAGATGCAGTTTACAGAAATGAAACTGGATAAAGACAGAACCAGACATAAATTTTACTTGTTTTCGGCAAGAACACTAGTATTTCTGTACTAGGCCTAAGTATAGAGTAACATAGTATAAAATATCACCAACTATTATGCAAAATCTGTTGGTTACCAGAGCGATAAATTAACATGCAGTTGGGGTATATATCGATGCAGTAACAAATATCAATAGGAAGCTAGCTAGGGTTGCAAAGAGTACATTTTCTTTGACTTGAAATTGAAGAAAAGATCGTTAATATTGAGTTTTATTGATCTCTAGTGAACTTGCAAAATGGCAACAAGTTGAATGAGCAATCATGTTCATGGCTTGTTTGTTATGTAGTATTAAGGTGTCACGATGTTTATTTTTATATGATGTCGGTGTAAAATGTGCATTGGACATCTTAAAAGAAGGTGTGTTGTATATTGTATTATATTGTAAATCATATTATTGTATTCGGACAACAAATGATGGCTAGTGTTTATCATAAATTATTGTATCCGGAGAGAGCTTTTGAATCCACAAGTGGCATTGCTAAAACAGGTGATTAATTAGTCTTTTAAATGCTCATAAAAATGTAACAGTAGTATAAATCTTCGAATCTGCTTGTTGGCCCCCATTTTATATAAATAAAAATGGGTGGAATAGTGTTTTTTTTAATGAGTGGTTGAAAAAGAAAAAAAAGTTATCGATTTACGTGTAATATTATTTTATGGAAGATTGTGTGATTGAAAATAAGAAAGAGAAAAATAGAATGTAATGAAATAGAATTTAATGGGTTCCAAATGGGGGCATAGTATACAAGTCTATTTTCATTCTTTCACTTGGGGTACAAAGATTTATTTTCATTCTTTCACTTGAGGTACAAAGAACAATTTTATTCTTTTGATATTAACATTTTTTTTTGCTTTTGGTGGGGGTTATTATTATTATTATTATTATTATTATTATTATTATTATTATTATTATTATTTTATTTTTCATTTTGTTGTGATAAAAATAGAATATTTTGGATTGCTCACGTTTCTGTATTTATGGGACAATCTGTTTGCTTTATTAATATTGTGAAGTGTGAAATTTCTTAACCTTTCACATTGGGAATAATAATAATGGTGTGTAGAATTATGTTCTTTGGCAATGTTGGTACATATGTGGCTCAAACCACTTGACAGGTGTATATGATCTCGTTTAATTGAAACTTGTATCCGTACTATAAGATCAATCATTTGTTCTTCTATATTTTAGTAAAAGTATCATGTCGGTAGCATCTTTTGATTAGAAAACGTTTTATTTTGATAACCTCATTATATATTGGAATTCAAGAGATCGTTTTATGACTTTTTTGCTCAAGGATAGTATAGTACGTGTAATTGTTATGATGTAATTTTGTTTGATGTTTTGTGGCAAGATTTATGCAATTCTTTTTTGTTATGGAAGGGGACACTTTATGGGTGAGTCATTGTGTTGAAAATGTTGCAAGTGGCATTGTAGAGTTGGATTCCTTTTCAGAGCTTAATGAAAGCAAGAATGAAGTTCCTTCAATTTCCATGGATTTGGTATTACTTGATGATCTATTGGAGCAGATATTAGCATATCTCCCAATCGCTAGCAGGGCAGGCTATGTGTATAAAAGATGGCACGAGATAGTCACTTCGGAAAGGTTTCTATGGAATTTCACCTGTGTCCTATCACAAAAGCCTTGGTACTTTATGTTCACTAGCTCAGATGAACCAGTTGGTTATGCGTATGCTCCTATCCTCTGATATTGGTATGGCATTGACCTCCCTTGCATTAAGACATCCAATTGGTTCATTACTTCGCCCCGTGGATTAGTTTGCTTCATGGACAACAATAGTAGGAGTGAACTATATGTTTGCAACTTAATAGCTGCAAAGCTGTTGATGGTCCTCTAGGTCTGAAGTTCTATGATTACAGTGCATTGGCAATCTCAGTTAATAGGATATCACACAATTACACCATATCAATAGTTAAATCTAAACAAGTTCCAGGAAACTTCTTTTAGTGGGGTCTCTCGATCCACTTGTATAATTCGAAAGTAGTGACATGGGTGACTACATTGACAGAGGATTTAATGGGATAGAGAGTCGGTGACGAGAGTGTGATTTGCGATGGAGTTTTGTACTTTCTGATTTACTCGACTGGGGATGGTAGTTCTGAGAATCGCCATGGCCTTATCATGTATAACCTCACAAGCCGATCATCCCATTGTTTATTGATGAGGAGTTTCATCCCAATGCCATGTTCTCTTATTTGTGGCCGTCTGATGAGCTTGAAAGAAAAGCTTATAATGGTTGGAGGAATCGGGAAATAGGATCGACCCGACATCATTAAAGGGATTGGGATTTGGAGTCTGAATGGAAGGGAGTGACAAGAAATAGCCCGAATGTCGCATAAACCTTTCCAGGGGTTTGGAGAATTTGATGATATATTTACCAGTAGTGGTATAGACTGATAAGTCCAGCCACATTCTAGCTACAATTCCAGCTGGTTTTTAAATCAGGTTTTTTCCTTTTGAAGTAGTTGAAAATAAGCCACAACTTCAATTGCTTAATGGAGAAGAAACACTTATGCAAGAAGATAATTTGAAATGAAATTCTCCAGCCACAATTCTTGATTGGTTGACAACTAGAACCTTCCTTAAAGCATGAACATAGCCACAATTTTAATTACTTCATAAAGAAGGCAGCCCACAAATTTTGACTGTCCATTAAGCACCTAAATGGCAGAATTCTAGCCATAAAATTGAGGCAGTTTGTAGCCTAATTCCTCTATAAATAAGGGATGTCACAAAAGGAATTTTATACCCCAAAAAGAGAGAGGAAAAATCCCTTGAGAGGAAGAAAAATAGTGTAGAGAAGAGAGAAAAAAGAGAGGTCTTTTGAGAGGTTTTTTTTTTTTTGAGTTTGTAAACTCCGTTGTAAATTCTATTCAAGTAGAAATAAAATTATTTTTCCTCTTTTATTCTCTTATCATGATCAGAGAATCACAACAAGTGGTATCAGAGCGAGGTTTATCAATTGGGCCTTGTAGTTTTTTTTATACAACTTCGTTTTTTTTATAAAGCTTTTGCAAGCCAAGATGTCAATAGAGAAATCTTTATCAGGAGCAATGATCAAGCTCACTGCCACTAATTACACACTGTGGAGGCCTCGGATGGAAGACCTCCTCAGTTGTAAGGATTTGTATTACCCTCTGGAAACCAAAGGTGAAAACCCCGATCCTACCGAGGAGGCAGAGTGGAAGAAGTTAAATAGGAAAATTATCAGTCAAATTCGACAATGGATTGACCATAGTGTCTTTCACCATGTGGCACAGGAGATAGATGCATATGCCCTCTGGAAGATTCCGGAGAACATGTACCAAGCCAAGACCGGTCGGAACAAAGCCCTGTTGATGAGGCGTTTGGTGAATCTGAAGTTAAAGAGTGGAACTTTAGTTGTTGAGCACACCAAAAAATTTCAAAGCTTGGTAAACCAATTGTCATCTGTGGAGATGTCGCTTGGGGATGAAATACAAGCTTTACTACTTTTAAGTTCTCTTTCTGATAGTTGGGAGCCATTAGTAGTATCTCTTAGCAACTCAGCCCCCCAATGGCAAACTTACCATGTCTATGGTCAAGGATGCCCTATTTAATGAAGAGGCCAGGAGAAAAGACGTAGACACGAACCAATCACATGCCCTTGTCACAATGAACCGAAAAAGACAGCAAGGAGGCGTTTAAGGCAGGGAGAGAGGCAGAAGCAAAAGTAGGGGTTGATCGATAGATGGAAGGAAGCCTACTTACAAGTGCTACTATTTTGGTATGGAGGGCCACTTGAAGAAGAATTGCCAAAAATTGCTACGAGAGCAAGGCCAAAACAATTTACAGTTGAAAAATAAGGAAGGAGAGACATTAGTCACTAATTCTGGGGAGGTGGCTATCTGCTCCATCCATGAGGAGACATGTCTTCATGTCTCAAACCAAGATATTGAGTGGATAATAGATACTGCAGCATCTTATCATGCCACTCCAAGCAGAAATTTCTTCACAACATACAAAGTCGACGACTTTGGTTCAGTAAAGATGGGAAATACCAATTCTTCTAAGATTGTGGGAATTGGTGATGTTCAGATACAAATGAAACTTGGGTGTAAAATAACCTTGAAGGATGCTCGACATGTACCTGATCTTCGGCTAAATCTACTTTCAGGGATAGCTCTTGACAAACAAAGCTATGTCAATCAATTTAGCAATGACACATGAAAAATGATGAAAGGCTCCATGGTTGTCGCTCGAGAACATTTATGTGGTACTTTATACAAGACTCATGTGAAAATGCATATAGATAGCCTCAACATAGTAGAACGTGAAGCTTCTCAAAATTTGTGGCACCAGAGACTTGGTTACATGAGTGAGAAGTGATTGTCTACTTTGACAAAGAAGGAGCTAATCACGGTTGCCAAGGAAGCTATGTTGGATCTTTGCAGTCACTGTCTATTTAGTAAGCAAGATAGAGTCTCCTTCAATTTCTCTTCAACAAGACGATCAGAGTTGCTCAATCTGATACACTCTGATGTTTGTGGTCCCTTGGAGGTTGAATCGATAGGCGGTAACAAATATTTTCTAACATTCATTGATGATGCTTCTTGAAAGGTGTGGGTTTATTTCTTAAAGACAAAGGACCAAGTATTGGATTACTTCAAATCATTTCATGCCATTGTAGAGCGTGAAATAGGAAAGAAACTGAAGTATCTCCGCACAGATAATGGAGGCGAGTACATTTCCAAAGAGTTTGATGCCTATTGCAAGAGATACGATATTCGACATGAGAAGACGGTTCCACGCACGCCACAGCATAATGGAGTTGTCGAGAGGATGAATCAAACGATCATGGAAAAGATCAAAAGCATGATAAGTATGGCTAAGCTTCCAAAGCCATTTTGGGGAGAAGCTGTTCGAACCGCCTGCTACTTGATCAACAAATCACCATCAGTACCGTTGAATTTTGAAATGCCGAAGAAAATAAGGTCTGGTAAATATCCCTCCTACTTTCACTTGAGACTATTTGGCTGTTTAGCCTTTGCACATGCATCCAAGGAGCTAAGACAAAAGCTAGATGCAAAGATCACTCCATGCATCTTTATAGCCTATGGAGATGAGAAATTTGGATACAGATTATGGGACCCAAAGATAAAGAAGCTCATCAGAAGCAAGGATGTAGTGTTCCATGAAAACTAGACATTGGAAGATATCGAAAAGCGCACAATATCCTCTAATTCCGATTTTGGTGCCCAAAAGATTGCTCTAGATACAACACCAGCACAATTCATCATAGATAATGATGATGTGCATGTGGAAATGCCGGAAGCAGAGCAGGAGGATGAAGAAGATCATATTGATCAGGTGGAGTCACAATCCTCTTCACCAAAAATTGTCGGACTATCAATTTAACCAGATGATGATGCATCTCCTAAAATCAACGATCCACGGGTAAGAAGATTTGAACGAGGACGGATTCCATCAACGAGATATCCAGAATCAGAGTACCTTTTCCTCACTGACAAAGGAGAGTCTGAGAGCTTTCTAAAAAGCACAAACTCATGTAGATAAAAACAAGTGGATACAAGCAATGAAAGATGAGATGGGGTCACTGCAGAAGAATCAAACATATGAGTTAGTTGAGCTTCCGAAGGGAAAGAAGACATTAAGGAATAAATGGATTTTCGAGCTCAAGAAAGATGGCAGTGGAAAGGTGGTAAAACATAAAGCTTGTTTGGTAGTCAAAGGATTTCTTCAGAAGAAGGGAATTGACTTTGACGAGATTTTTTCACCTATTGTAAAAATGGCCTCAATTCGAGTTATCCTTGGATTAGTAGCCAGTCTGAATTTAGAGCTTGAACAGATGGATGTCAAAACAACATTTCTTCATGGTGATTTATATGAAGAAATTTATATGGACCAGCCAGAAGGTTTTGAAGTTTTAGGGAAAGAAAACTTCGTTTGCAAGCTAAAAAAGAGCTTATATGGTCTTAAGCAAGCACCCAGGCAGTGGTACAAAAAGTTTGACTCTTTCATGGTGAGTCAAGGCTATAAAAGAACAGCTGCAGCTCAGTGAGTTTATATTCAACACTTTTTGGATGGCAATTGCGTTGCTCTTCTATTGTATGTAGACGACATGTTGATCGTCGGACAAAATGCAACAAAAATTAGGCAGCCGAAGAAAGAACTCTCCAAGTCCTTCGACATGAAGGACTTAGGCCCAACTCAATAGACTTTAGGAATGCACATAACTCGAGATAGGAAGAATAAAAGGTTGTGGCTATCTCAGGAGAAGTATGTTGAACGAGCGATCAAGCGATTCAACATGCATAAAGCCAAACCTGTCAGCATTCCACTGGCCAACCACTTCAAGTTGAGCAAGAATTCATGCCCTCATCCAAGAAAGAGATAGAGGAGATGTCATCGGTACCTTATTCTTCAGCAGTTGGAAGCCTAATGTATGCCATGGTATGCACAAGACCAGATATTGCTCATGCAGTGGGCATGGCGAGTCGTTTTCTCTCTAATCCTAAAAGAGAGCATTGGGAGGCGATCAAGTGATTCTCAGGTACATCAAAGATATGTCTATGCTACGGGGAAGCTGATCCAATCTTGGAAGGTTATACAGATTCAGATATGACGGGAGATCTTGACAGTAGAAAATGTACTTCATGATTTCTCTACACTTTTTCAGGGGGAGCTGTTTCATAGCAGTCAAGACTACAAAAGTGTGTTGTTTTATCTACAACAGAAGCAGAATATATTGTAGCAACAGAAGCTGGTAAAGAAATGTTGTGGTTAAAGCGATTTCTCCAAGAACTAGGGATCAAGCAAAAGGATTATAAAATACATTGTGACAGTCAAAGTGCTCTAGACTTAAGTAAAAATTCAATATACCATTCTCGGACAAAGCACATCGACATCCGCTATCATTGGATAAGAGAAGTGATGGATCAACAATTGTTAAAACTGGTGAAGATTCACACAAATGAGAATCCAGCAGATATATTAACAAAGGTGGTTTCAAGAGATAAGTTAGAGCCATACAGAGACATATCTGGGATGGTTGTTAAATAACAATTGATTTAAATGCGACTGGAGGGGGAGAATTGATAAGTCCAGCCGCATTCCAACTGCAATTCCAACTGGTTTTTAAATCAGTTTTTTCCTTTTGAAATAATTGAAAATAAGCCATAACTTCAATTGCTTAATGGAGAAGAAACACCTATGCAAGAAGACAATTTGAAATAAAATTCTGCAACCGCAATTCTTGATTGGTTGACAACTAGAACTTTCCTTAATGCATGAACATAGCCACAATTTTAATTACTTCATGAAGAAGGCAGCCCACAAATTTTGACTATCCATTAAGCACCTAAATGGCAGAATTCTGACCATAAATTTGAGAGAGTTTGTAGTCTAATTCCTCTATAAATAAGGGATGTCACAAAAGGAATTTTATACCCCAAAAAGAGAGAAGAAAAATCCCTTGAGAGGAAGAAAAATAGTGTAAAGAAGAGAAAAAAGAGAGAGAGAGATAAGAGAGAGGTCTTTTGAGACGGTTTTTATTTTTTTTAGTTTGTAAACTGCATTGTAAATTCTATTCAAGTAGAAATAAAATTATTTTTCCTCTTTTATTCTCTTCTCGTGATTGGAGAATCACAACACAGACGACCTCATACATCTCGAGTTATGGAGCACCAACTCTTCTTGTTTATGATGTTAACCAGAAGCAATGGAATGGCGCCCCGTGACAAAAAGGTTTCCTCTACAGCTTTTTATTGGTTTTTGCTTTGAACCAATGCTAGAAATTTCTCCATAGATCTCTTCTGCATTGAATATATAATTTGGTCTTACTCACAATCTAGAAATTGATTTATAGCCTTTTTCTATATCAACTTTTTGTTCAATTATGGTGATTTTGATATCTTGGAAAAAGGTTTATATGATATGCAGAAGCCATGAGGCTGTTCAAATATACAATGCAAATATTATTCTACTTTACATTCAAAATACAATTGGAGTGGATACAAATTGATATCTTTGTTTTGGATGTATTTATCGGCTTTTTTGTGCTTTTCAAGATTTGGCAGTTCTTGCTTGAGGTTTCTAGAAGATCTTCCTATTCATAATCTTCCTACCTGAAAATCTTGTTTTTTCTCTTGTTTCTTGTTGCTGCATATTGAATCTATATTATGGGGATTTGTATTTATTGAATATTTTTCAAAATCCATGCATTTGTCATGCTTTGCTTACTCGAGATAGCTACATCTGTTTTTCTTGAGTTAGATGTCTCGTCCAATCCTAGGAGAACATGGAATGATTTTCTCCTGTTCCTTTTCTTTGATGTAACGCTCGAATAAGGGACCATTTAGTTGTAATCAAAGAGGCCAGCTTGACATTGGAACACAATTTTTTGGTTGATTGTATCTCTTTGACATCCCCAGGAGACATTGTTTTTGTATCCCCATACATATATTTTCTTTACTGAGGCAAAAGTCAATTTTGGAGTCTAAAAGTTGCTACAATGACGGACAAAATAACTAATTTTGGAAAGAGTAACCAGTCGTTAACACTGGTCTAGATGACGGAACTAATGACATTAATTACAAGTTCGATTAAATACAAGGAATTATATTCATTTTATAGTATCTATGATATGCTGACACTTAGATTGGTGTTCAATACTATTCTGCTAGACATCATTATTCTTTTGAAAATGTAAAAATTTGATTGCAAACTCTTTAACTACACAGAGAGTCATTCAACAACATTGACCATGAATCCATTACCTCCCACAAAGAATGAGGCATCTTTTAGTGCAATGGCCTTGGCTAGAAGTCGAAAGCCAACCACATGCTCCATGAAGGCCACCATCACAACACCCAAGTGATCCCGAGTGACCACCCCCATCACCAATAACCCCAGTTGACTCCTTTAGCAGCTGCACCAGTATTTAGTATTAACTAACCAATCTATGGAGGAGCCCACCGACGCTACACCCCCTTCCATACCACATTGGCCAAGCTGACAGCCCAACATCTTTGGCAGTTGAGCAGTGCAACCCTCACCACACATTGCCCTCCCCATATCACTCACATCAAGCAACCTATCCGTGCCAAGAAGGGAACAAGCAATTTTACTTAAAAAATATTATTTGGACCAAATAAAAAAATGAAAGAAATTATGTACAAAATTCTAATTACATGTGAGGTAATATAAAACGTTACAAACTTTATTCATTCAATCTTCATTTTTGTTTCAGCTTAAATGCTTCATCCACCTTCAACTAAATATGTTCCCACCTAATTTTCACTTTTTAATATTAATTAGTCCAACTTAGGTGGCGTAAGGAGTAGGTCATGCCCCAGGCTCGGCAGCTTTTTTTGCACTTGTAGTCCCTATTGTATTAGATGTGTGTGGATTCTAGATATATCTTTTCAATTTCTATAAAAGCGTCATTACATCAATAGTTCCTTTGCAATAATGGTTCTTTCCACCCATACCCATTCAGATTGTCTGTTAAAGGCTCGCATGCATTGCACATGCTTAATTTCAGAAGGATAAATTTGTTCAATCACTTAAAATAAAATGAAAAATTTATAATAAGTGGTCAAAAGATACGTTAGATTTTATACAAATAGATGTCAAAAGACTCAAAGATATTAAAAAATTAGATTCAATCAAGATCCACGATATCAAGTGGTCCAAAGAATGTGATCTTTAGTTCTCATCAACTATGCAAAATTAAAACTTCTTTAGCTTTTGTTCGTATAAAAAAATAATGTTCTCTAACTATAGTACTAAATTGGGTATTGGGACATATGATGTTGAGCACAGTTGAGCTACCACCACGTGTTGGACCATGGACCACACTTCATGTATGTACAATTTTCTTCAACAAACTTTTACTTCGTAGGATAGGATTGGCGCATTTATGGATTAGAATAGGGTTGCCTAAACTTAGTTTCAAATTCATAATTTAATCTATTTAATGTACTTGTCTGTACAGTTTAACTATTATTTTTCTTGTGTTAAATTGAGATATTCATCACTAATTAAAGTACATCGAAAATTTATTTTGAGAACCTCCAGTGTTATTATTAATGTTTTACAACATAAATTGACAAAATATTTGGACATAGTTATACCGTTACAATAGAATATTAAAAGAATTTATATAAAAATATGAATATTTTTCATTCAACAAAATATTAGCTTATGAATTAATTAATTGATGTATTCAAATCTAACAATTAATTTGGAATTTGATTAACGCAATTAAAATTAATTTATTAAATAAACATATACTTGAATACTAAAGTAAGGCGACAAAGAAACATACGAAAGCCAACACTGTTGTCCTAACCCCGCAGTGGAGCTCCAACCTCAGGAGGCTATGGTTAGTGCCACGTGTAAGTTTTCACGGCATCCAATGAACTGTAGAGGGTGAAACCTTAATTTACCCTTTTAAGTTTCCCCAAATATACAGTAAAATGATTAGAATCCATCCCACCCACGCCAACCCCCCCCCCCCGCCACTTACTTTTATCCTTCATAGCCAACCCTTTTGAGGAACAAAGCATGTCTGCATGCAATCAAAGCGTTGAAAAAGAGAATAATAAGAGAGATAGGACTGTTGTGTACAAGTTCGATTGAAATATTTATCGTTATAGAATATTCAAGAGAATAGAGAGGCTTTATGGGTTTTGAACAAAAGGGAATTTGAAAATTGAGAGAGGGAGGAAAATGGAGAGGGAAAGGAAAAGTAGGGAGGAATTTGTAGCGAAAAAGTTGAGAGGCGGGAATTCGGTGGTGAAAAGAGAGGGAAATTGTACTCCATCCCCTACATGGAAATTTGGGTTAATTCAACCTGATGGTTCTCTAGTTCAAGATTTCAATTTCCCCCCAAACACTACTCTTTCTGCTAGAAAACTTGGTGCCAATCTTTGGGAGGTACAACCACACCTCACCGTTAAGATGAACAGAAATGGAACTAAGGATAATCATCAAAAATTTGAGGAATTTAAGGCTTCAAAGCAGTTGTCTGAATCCCCTGATAGATCCCCAGAGCAGGTAAGAATTTGGGCAATCTTATAATTTTGAATTCTTGATATGATTGATTTGGATCTTGCTTCATTATTTTCTGAATTTATGAGTCTGTGCTTTGTCTAATTAACATGAACTTGTGTTATTTTTGTATAAATTTTAAGTATTTTGTGGTAATTAAGGCAGCTGTGAGTAAGGTTACTTGATTGTCAAATACATCGTTTGTGCCTCGTTTTCTTCCAAGATACTCGGTTGATAGTAGTCCAACTTCGAGAAGTACGCTTTATATTCTTGTTTGTGCATTGGGGAATTTGTTTCTTCAATGTTTGGTCTTGTTCTAAGTTGAATTTCCCATTTCCAATTGCTAGTCTGGGTATAATTTTGATTATACTTGTGCGTTGTTGTAGTGTTACAGGTTAAGAGCCTGTTTGGGAGTGATTTTGAGAATTGATTTTTTGATCGTTAGAAGAGAAGTGAGGTCCACTTGTGAGAGAATAAATCAAATATGACGGCTGAAATAGTAAAATAACGATCAAAAAATCAATTTTTTGAAGGAAAAAATTACTTCCAAACAGGCTCTAAATTTTGGATTAGACTAGCCTTTTCACTTAAATTAAGATATATTTCTACATGGAAAATCTATGGTTCTAAATGGAAAAAAACCGATAACTTCTTGATATTTCATCAATTCTATTGCTTAGTAACGGATCTAGGATTTGGGCTTGAATTAAGCAGAGTTGTCAGAAAAATTTTGACACCTTGGATGATCTATTCTCACATGTGTGCGGGACGTGCGTGCGACCAATGTGAATAAAAAATGCAAAGAAATGCGCTCCACCCGCTCCTATTGTGAGTGTGTGTCAACTAGGGTGTAAAAAAATTTCAAGCACACTAGCATGATTGTTTGGACTTAGGGATACAATTATTTTGAAATTTGCGAAGTCTAAGTTTTATCTCAATTAAAGATTCTTCAATTCTAAACTGAGGAAACTTTGGAAAACACTGTTTTCAATTAATAGCGTTATTATAAGGAAGATGGTCGGGAAGAAATGAGGGTTGTTTACCACAAGAATGCCAATGGCTTTTTTGAGGAGACAGGTGGCCGGCATGAGGGGTTTTCTGCATTTGTAAACATTCTCACATGGCTAACTAGAAAACTTTCTTGACCATCTAATAGGAAACATTACATGCATATGACCCTTCCACTGGTTAATTCATGCATCGACTGTTGGAGTTTTGGGTTTTTGTAGTTTTATTGAAACGGGAGCCCAACTAGACTTATGGCTGGATATTTTTTTGTTGATCTTTACCCTCTATTTTGACAGGCAACGAGCAGCAGTGGTTTGAAAAACCACGTTTCAGCATTAATGACACAACTTGATCAGAGGCATAATGTTCAACAGCCTGATTCCACTGCTAGTTACTGTAGCTCAATGGAGGTATTTTAACTTTCTACAAAACTGCATGAGTCCGTTTTCTAAAGTGATGTTTTATTTATGTAAAATGAGTGGAGATTCAGAAATGAAGTTGCAGAAATGAAGTTGTAGATGGGCGGGAAATAACAACACACTATTTCTATTTAATGTTGGACATTCCATCTTTTTATTTTTTATCTTTTCCCAATTCTGTGCACTTCACTGCTCTGTAATCCAATGATTTGTTGCCGTTGTATTGTAAAAAAACTCTTCCTTTTGGGTCCAATGTTAGAAAACTTGTTCGCCATATCTTTACTAATTCGAATCAAACTTCTCTTCATTTGCTCTTGGCAGATGGCTCCTTACAGACCGCCCCGCTCCCCAAATAGTTCTTTGGACTCCAAGGGTAAATTAGGCAAGCCAAGTTATAGCCTCCAAACATCCACTGAGTTGCTTAAAGTACTCAATAGGATTTGGAAACTTGAAGAAAAGCATGCAGTAAATACAACTTTAATAGAAACATTGAAAAGGGAACTGGATCGCTCAAATGCACGGGTTAAAAAATTACTGCAAGAGAAGAAAAGAGATCAATGGGAAATTGCTGAGTTGATGAAGGAAATAACGGAAGATAAAGTTCCGAGGAAATACAAGGAGCAACATCAAATGAAAAATGCATTTGAGTCCATTGGGCATGAGTTAGAGGACGAACGAAAATTAAGGAAACATTCAGAAAATCTTCATTGCAAGCTATCTCTGGAACTTTCAGAAGTGAAATCTTTGTTCTCCAATGCTTTGAACGAACTTAAACAGGAGAGAAATGCACGGATATTGCTAGAAGATCTGTGTGATGAGTTTGCAAAAGGAATAAGAGATTATGAACAAGAGATACGGTTGTCGAGGCAGAAATCTCATGAGAATCAAATTGGAAAGGATGGGAATGATCGATTGATTCTTCATATTTCTGAAGCCTGGTTAGATGAAAGAATACAGATGAAGCTAGCAGATGCTCGTGATGTTACAGAAAAACCTTCAGTTTTGGACAAGTTGAGATTTGAAATCGAAACCTTTCTTCGAGCAAAACAATCTGGAAATTCTGAAATTAATGATTTTCAATCCACGGAAAAGCCAAGGGAAAGTAACTTATGCAGGCGTTCTTCAGAATCTCAATTCAATAAAGTGGTAAGTTTGAAGCAAGGAAATGACAGCGCCAAGCAACCAGCAGAAATCATTTCAGACAGTCGTCTGAAATCAACAGAAAAATCAAAACCGATAAAGAAAAAGGTAGTTTCTAGAGAAGTCAAGGGTTCTGATCCGTCCAGACTGCAACTGCAGTCTGAAGAACAAGTTATGCACGATCAACATTACGTGAATGAGGAACCAGCTAAAGAAAACCTAGACGAAAAGACCAATAATTTGCCAAATGACTTAATCAGAAATCCTTCTTTGGCATCGGAAGGTAAGAAACTTCATAATGGGAATGATTATATGGAAAGTTCTTTTGATCCCTCTACATTTACTGGTCCTTCCAGTCCCGTGCTAAAGTGGACGTCCGAGGTAAAAGCTGCAGATCCCAACACGTCGGTATCTTTCTCGAGATGGCCTCGAAGCTTCAAGCCAAATACTTTGCAGGCGAAGTTGCTGGAAGCACGGTTAGAGGGTCAACAACCTTGTGCTCAAGTTTCCAAAGGTTTGTCTCAAGCCGGCTAAACTACAACATGATACATACTCAAAAGAGTTGTTGAAACTGTAAATGAGAATAACCTCTCTCTGTACATGGTTGTAGGAAGTGATCGAATCCATGTCCTATCTCCTAGTCACTGTGGTAAAAAAACTTGTTACACCTTGCAGGATCTTGTAGTAGAGAGATTTTATGTAATAACATTTTTGGCTCTATGATAATTTTGTCAAGAATATGTAGTTAACGTTTTCTGCTGTTTTGGACAGATATGTGTCGAATTAGTTATTTCAAGGATACGATCTTCTTGACGTCTCCAAAAGTGTCACCTTTGTTAAAGTAATAAGTTAATTAGGTTACGGGTAGTTTAGTCTTATTATGTTTCCTTAGTTTTGCACTATATAAACCATTGTAATCTTACATTATGCAATCAAGTTTGGAGGCTGCTATCAATCGGTTTTCTCTCTTTCTCCTCTGTTCTTCATCTTTGGTTTGTTGTTTTCTAGATGGTATTAGAGCGGGTTTGATTTTGGGTTAAACTTGCAAGGTGTCATTCTTCGGCGAGCGGCCTTGTGCCGCTCGTCTGGTAGTCAAAACTTATTAGGTTAACCGACTCTGTCATATGGCTGGCTGGGATGATGTCGACTGTTCTATACCATCCTATAAAAATATTGAAGCCCGGTTTGGATCCTAATCTTTGGATTTCTTTCTGAAAAATTTATCTGCTTACAGTTACATTTGTTGCGTGTCATATCACATCATTATCTATCTCGTGAAAAGTTGAGAAATAAGTTGGAAAAAAAATATGATCTTGCTTTTGTCGAAGAAGATTTGAAATTTTGTTGGAAGTTTTTATTTGTTTTTGCTTTGGGGTGATACGGGTATAATCAATTTACAGAGTTTAAATAAAGGTCTTAGTTTGAAGGCAGAGGGTGATGATTTTTTATATAGGAAAATAGTTTTTGGATTGATACATTAATGGTTAAAATTATAGGTAGAAAAAAGGTGTTCTTCGAAGACAGAAATTGTCTCCTGGATATTGGGAAAGGATATTCTGATAACTGGGGCATAAAGTCGGAAAAAGAAACGAGGAGAAAAACGATTCAGCAAAATTGTAGTCTGAGAGGTTTTTCCTTCTGGGATTTGATTGATTTCTTAATTTGTTTCAAGTAAATTGGTAGCATGGATTATAAAAACCAATAGTCGAAAAGATTGGCAAGTACTTCTCATAGTGCTAATAGAACATCTTTCAATTGTTTGGTTGTGGAGGAAATGGAATTGGGATAGAAGAGAGAAGATGATTGTAGTAGTATAGCATTAATGTGCCTTGCTAGGGCTCCTAGATCGGATTATGCTTCATTGTCGTGCTTGAAGATGAAGTTGGGGAGATTGGGCCAGGTTTGGTTTCGTGGGTTATGGGTACTGGACTGCTGGAGTGTGAAATTGGGTCTATGATATGTGGGTTTTGGTTAATAAAATATGGATTTGTTTATGTTGGCTAGCCGGGTTGATGGGTTTGCCGAAATGAGCCAAAGTTGTAGATTGGGCCAGTTGATAATACTTGGGCTGGTTAGTTATGGGTTGTTTTTTTGTTGGGCCTAAATTTATGCGTTTGTGGTTTAGTGGATTGGTTAGTTGGGCCTGTTGGGGTGGTTATTGGGCTAATGAGCTAGTAATTTAATTGGGTATTTTGTTATATGGCATATGGGCTGTAGCCTGTAGTATATGTTTTAGGTTAACCTATTTTTGAGCAATTGGGCTGACGGTTGGGCTTGAGTTTTATTTGGGCTTTCAATGGATGGATGGATGGAGAAGAGGAGCTAAAGTTTGAAATTTGGGATATTGTTGCTATGCTGATTTTGATGAGTTCATTGTGACGAGAAAGATGGGGATGTGATATTAGCTGTGGTTGCCTTAAATTTGGCATTTGTCGAGCTTGAATATGAAATTTGTGCCCAGTTTGTGGGATTGAAATTTTCATTGATGCCCGGTTCACGAGATTTGGAAATTTTGTTTGTTTGCCCAATTTATGGGATTAGAAATTTTGTTTGCCCAGTCTATCTGGAGTTTGAAATTTGACATAGTCAGTTATTTGTCCAGTCTATCTGAAGTTTGGAATTTGGCATAGTCAATTCTTGAAATTGATATGTCAAGTTCACTTGGAATTTGAAATTTGCATCCGTTTGGTTTAGTTGAGATTGTGTGGTTTCGTTGGTTATCTACAGTGGGTTTAACTAAGATTGTGTGGTTTCGTTGGTTATCTACAGTTCGGCATCATTTCCCTACTTTTCATTGCTCTCCGTCGTTGCAGCTTGTAGACTTTGCCATGAAATCAAATTCGATTTATCATTTACGCTTTTTGTTGGTCAAACTCTCGTTGCTCCTTGTCGTAGCATCGTGAGTTTGAGGGGGATGTTAAAGTAATAAGTTAATTACGTTAAGGGTAGTTTAGTCTTATTATGTTTCCTTAGTTTTGCACTATATAAACCATTATAATCTTACATTATGCAACCAAGTTTGGAGGTTGCTATCAATCGATTTTCTCTCTTTCTCCTCCATTCTTCATCTTTGTTTTGTTGTTTTCTACAACCTTAAGATGGTCAAAGTCATTAGTTATATTCATACTTACAAAAAGGGCTGACATGATCTCATTAACGATGTTTTGCTCTTCATCTAGGAATGAATTCTAAGAAATCACGTTTTGATCATTTAGAGATTATCTAACTATTTAAATAAGGATACGTGTCCAGAGTATTTATAAGTTTTCGTTCTTCATGTCAGACTTCAACTTGGCCCTTGTTTGAACTTCGTTTTTTCATCAAAATACATTTTTCAATAGTGATTTGACATAATTTCAATCATATTTTTCAATAAAATAATATTACACGTAAATTCAAAACTTTTTTCTTACATTTGAACCAAACATTCTCCATCATATCATTATTTCAAAATTCATTTTATGATAAAAATGGGCTTAAATAACCCCTTATCATTCTCGAACGCAATAGAATCATTGCAATGATTGACCGAAGTATTTAAAGATTGAGAAGCATACTTTAGTAGGATTACAAGATAGTTTTTTAAGTTGTAATTTCTTATAATAAAAGGATGAGATCCATAAATTTAATGAAAAGAAAAAAGCCCAATTTTATAATTTCTGAGAACTTATTTATTCTTATCGAAATTTTCTTATTTTTGCCAAAGAAAAAAAAAGTGGGGGGGGGGGGGGGGGGGAAAAAAAAAAAAAAAAAAACTTTTATTTTTATAAAAAAAAAGGGGAA
>NC_036239.1:22430441-22497951 GCF_002742605.1 Olea europaea var. sylvestris
AAAAAAGGGGGGGGGGGGGGGGGGGGGGGGGAGGGGGACAAAAGACAAAAAAAAACTCTGTTACTTTAGTAAAGAAAAGTGGGAAAAATACAAGAGAGTCAAGAGAAAAGCCCAAAGTTCTGTTTACTAACGGGCTCAGCCCATTAACTAAGCCCACTCAATTTTAACCCAAAATTGCTTGAGATTCACCATTTTTACGACGTCGTTTAGGTCCTTGAACTCTATTTATAACTACCTGTTCGCCCAAGCAGAACTGTAGAGAGAGAAAGAGGAGAGAGAAATGGCGGCAGCAGCGTTCAGATATATAGTGCAGCTACACAAGTATGCCAAAAGCGGCTAGATTTTACTCGGAAGGATTGGGATTAACCATTAATGTCTGCACTATCCGGTGGGCCGAGCTCCATTCCGGCCCGCTCAAGCTGGGCCTCTTGCACTCCCCCATGTCTGTTTCGACTCTTTTCTGGTTTCATTGTCTTTTTCTAGGATTTTACTCATTTCTATCTAGAAATTTTACCCAATTTTTATTTTTTTCATATAGTTTATGAACATTGAAAGTAAGATTTCAATGTATACATGTAGTTGAGCTCTTAGACGAGATTAAGGTAAAAGACCCGGCTTCAAATCTATCTGCAACTCATGAATTAAAAAAAATTAAGGAAAAGTAATACCGAGATTCTGGATTGTTTCTTAAACTTGCATTTATAACTAGCGATGCCCACAGATGTTTTCCCCAAAAAAATTAAGTCGTTTTAAATTAATGGCCAAATGGAATGGATGGGTGATGAGAATTCTTATACTGTGATGAGTTCAACTCGCTAAAGGTGAAAGGATTACGCATTTCCGAGTTCTATCGGGTGAAATTGCGTTACTCTTGCATTTTCAGCCAATTCTCAAATTTTATAAGGTGCAAGTGCAAGTGCAAGTGCAAAAGGTTGTTATTTATGCAAAAAGTTGAATTATAAGAGTATGATTTTTAGTGCAATTTACTAGGAGCATGCTCATAGCTTAATGTTTAAGGATATGATTCTTGTAGAAATCTTTTATTCAAATTATTATATAAATTTTGCTAGGTAAGTAGGTGATTCTGTTTTAATGAAGGTACTGGTTTAAGTCTCCGAATTTACTTGACGGCATGCTCATAGTTCACCAACATCCTATTTTTAATGTAGTGGGTGTTTAGATGGTTCAACGTGCCACTCTTAACACTATCAATGCTCTTTCTGTTCTATGTTTGTTATCTGATATAAATATTGAGGTCTCTTGGATAAAGTCCAGAGGATGAAGCATTTCTGATCAAATTATGAGACCGCTTTCCACGTTTATTTTGAATGTTGCTCTGCAATGTTCTAGTAGTCATGACTAATTCTGCTGTGCATAGTAGAGTAATGTTATTTGTCGCATATTTAGACTTCTTTTTTCCATTAAAAGTTGTAGGCGGAATTGAGATGGCTCTTGTAGACTTTAGTATCTGGTACTTTTACGGTTAGATTTTGGTTGAAGAGATTTGATGATCTTGCTATCTTGGGAGTCTCTCTCATGAGGAGCAGTGGGTGGCACCAGTGTGAACCTTCTCCTGTCTCAGATTCTTATCTTAGATATTGTTAGTCTGGAAGAAAACTTATGACATCTATGGCTTTGTACTAAGCCACATCAAAAATTAACAACCAATAATTTATGAATCATATCAATATGTGAAGCTTTAATTTTATGTTAACAGGTTCTGTAGTTTCTCAGATTGCATATTTGCTTCATGAGAGAGGAATAAAACATTTACAGCTGTTTTTCTTCTGAGCTGTGTTACACTCATCAGTTACACGTGCTATAGAGACAGTGCTTCTGACTCTTCTCCATCTATGCTAGAAGGTTTACGTATATGTTAGTAAGTAAATTTTAAAATAAATAACCTTTTGTTGGTGTGGTGAAAGTCAGAAGGCAACGAAAGAAGACCTGACAGTCAAAATATGTAATTCTTTTATTTGTAGTAAGAATGTAATTTATCCAAACAGATATGGGAACATTTAAGTATTTTCAGTAGCTTTTAAGCTTAGCCAAACATGCTTTATCTTCATTTATATTTGCAGGATTTGATTGATCCCATCTTTTTCTTTCTTCAAGGGTGACTGTCATTTTTATTTTCTTTTTCTTGTTTATTCAGTGACTATGTTGGGCAAAAAGGATCCTCGTCACTCCTATCCTTTACAGTGACTGATATCAATAGTACGGTGACAAAACTGATGGCTTTGGGTGCAGAGATGGATGGTCCAATCAAATACGAGGTCCATGGAAAGGTATCTCTCAAGCAATAAAATTGTAGATTTTTGGAATCACTTTTTACATTAGAATCCAAATATGTTTGGCTAGTTATTTTTTTCTTTTGCTAAGCTTAAAAATAAGTAAAGGTTACTTCTTGTTCTCAAACATATCTGGACAACTAACATGTTTTTACTTTCGAGTAAAACTAATATCTTAAAGCTTGCTTATTTACTTGTAAGTTGACTTTTTTAAGCTTAGCCAAACATGATCAATGGGCAAAGATGTCACATATAGGTCCTGCTAACACTAAATTCATAATCACAGATTACTCGGAAAGATTTGTGTTTCCATTCCTCTGTGTCCAAATTATGAAAACTTGATCTTGATTCTTGTCATGGCTTTTACCAGGTTGTGGCCATGAGGTGTGTTGATGGCCATGTCGTAGGTCTCTACGAGCCTGCTTAGAAGTTGCCAAGAAGAGCATGTATGATTACAAGAATTTGGAACGTTTACCTCTTTTAAATATGCCTGCTAAAGGACGAGATTATTTCACAGAAGTAGGGCACACATCAAAAAACCCTGTATACTGTTCAAAATTTGAAATTTCGAGGCAGTGAGAGGAATATGTCCAGGATGCATGAGCTGTGCTATTTTGAAGATTCAAGGGATCATGATTGTTAAGTGAAGTTCCTTGTGAGGTAAAGTTTTGCACAACATGATTTATACCAATCTGGTCATAATTTGTTGTGGATATTTTCAGCTCATAAGAAAACGTTGGTCTAAAAACACTTTTGTAGAATCGACAAGTACTATACACTTTTGCATCACTCATTTATCCCTATTTATTAATCCTGCCCGTACGATAAAATTTGTACAATAACTTGGGACGAGGGGGTATCATCGGCATGGGGTGCATCGTAGTGTGATTTTTACTTTAATAAAGTTTACTTCTGAGTCTACTATGATATATAATCAACCGATGTAAATGCAGTCTGGACCCAATTCTAATAGGTTAGGCATTATTTGGTCTCTATAATGTAATTAACAATAAATAAATCTGATATAAATATCTTATTATATAGAGGAATAAGGCTAGTGTGGGTGGGGTATATTGTTAACCTTTTCTACTTGATTTGGTCAAAATATAACACCTTCATCTTTAGGAGGTAGGCAATTTTTGACTGATCGAATTCTATCCTGATTTTTGTGGGCCTATCATTGGCAGCAGGGCTGACATGGACAATATTTGTTAAATAATGATTATTTGTCATCACGATGACAGATAATCATTCTATTTTACAAGAATAATTCTCCCTGTCCCGGGGACAGGAAGAAAGACAAGGGCACCACATGGTGCCCCCCTATTGGAGGGGAGCCGGCCAGGGGCAGGCGCCCCTGTCCCTGACCCTGTCCCCAACTCGGGACAGGGAGCAGGGCTCATTTTACAATACATATGATGTTGGAAATTGCTTCCGTTGCACCTCAAAATGGCCTCTAATCTCTAGCAGTTAAGAACTCAACAAATATTATAATAGATAAAACAAAAGAGATCCAACTATATTTGGTCCTATATTAACAAACTAATCTAATTTGCTCGTCATTTTGGACCTATTTTCGTGGTTCAGGATTATAAGACGACCAAAAGCTTTTGAAGAACTAATGAGTATGGTACACACGTTGTACTAGATTTTCCTACAAGGATATCCCTCGTTTGGCTCCGATTTTTTGGAAATGAAAATGGGTGAAATAATTTTTTTTGAAAAATGGGTGGTTGAAAAAGAAGGAAATTTTTTTGATTCATATATAATATTATTTTATGGAAGATTGCGAATTACAAATAGGAGAGAGAAAAATGGAATGTAGGGGTTCACTATTCTATGGTTGATTGGTTTAGTGCAATATAAGATGTTAAGAAAGACAATGGAGAGGGCAGTGTGGATTCAAAATTCCTTACTTATTGTAATATTTAATTAAATAAATCTTTAATGCAATTTAAATTGAAAGCATAAATTTTAATATTAAATGTAATAAAATAAAAGGAATTGGGGCGGATTCAAGAAATTCGGGAGAGAATTTCAGTCTCATTTGTATCAAGACAATGCATTTCGAGAACATAAATTTTGCCATATCCGTGTAGAGAACTAACTCAAAAGTCCATCTTTATTAAACTCTAATGTGGATATGCTTTGATTCGATTTTGTTTTAAAGATAATCGAATCGAATTAAAAATTATTTTTAGTGTTTTGTAAATGAAACTCAGGTCCAACTTTACGCCGCTAAACATCTTAGTGTCCCTACATTACATGGAACCATAAATAGTTTTTGACACGTGTGATTTTTTAAACATACAAAATAATGTCTATTAATCCTCCATAAATAAATTTATTATAAATAAAATTACTTTAACTATCATTTTTAAATTTCTCACCCACTTGAGTGACCGTGGTTGAAATCTGTTCAGATATAATTACAATTCACATAATCGCAACAAATTATTACAGGCATTTATGGATGCAACACAACCCAGAAATTTAGTAATTTGACCAACTCAATCCAAACTCTAGGGTTTGTCTGTTTAGTTGAATCATCAAGGGACTACGAGTGGCTAGAGAGAGAAAATGAGGCATGCGGGTCTGGATCTATTTGATCCGAGGACGGCCGTGATGGACTCCGACTGCAACCTTTCACCGTCAAACGGACGTGAACAGGAGGATTTCGGGTTCGCGTTCAATGACAGCAACTTCTCGGACCGAGTCCTCCGAATTGAGATCATGCCCGATTCCCCAGACACCCCACCCGACTCGGAGGGTTGCCAAACCCTGGCTGATTGGACGACCCGCAGGAGCAAGCGCCGCCGTGAAGATATCGTCGAGAAGGAAAATGGTAAGTCCACCTTGCAGTCAAATATGTGACCATTGACAATTTTGGTTATTTGGTAATTGTTTCTTCTTGTGATAGTTTTTGATGTACGTGTTACTGTTTATGTGTTGGATTGGATTGGAAAAAAATTAAATAAAATCTTGTCAATTACGTTTCTTTTGAAAGTAGAGCTAGATAAAAAGAAAACATAATTCAAAGGAATATAGCTGAGGATATAAGAAATTTCTTAACTTGTTCTTTGCTTGGTGAATTATCAAGTAAAATAAATATATGAAATCGAAGTGTAGTTAATTGGGCTTGGCTCGCTGAGAAGTGAGTCGATCATTGGACTCGGATTCTGAAGTTAGCTAAAAAGGAACACCCTGCTTGGAAAACCTAATTTTAGACTGTTTCCCTGTCTATATTGCCAGTGTGTAGATACCAGTCATGTAGTTGCAATTTAGGGAAAATAAGTGGGAAATTTTGATTAAATAAATATAATTCTCAACTTTTTGTCTATGGGTTTTCCCATATTTGAACTTTTTCAGTATGATGGTGCATCAAAATAATGTGTAGTTAGGCTGCCTTGATTGACAGTTTGGATTTTGTTAAAAAAGTGAACTTTCCATTTCTAATTCCAATTTCAATACCTTGTTCCATGCCACCAAGTTTGTCACTGGGTTTGCTTTGTTTTCTTTTCTTTTTCCTTGACTTCTTTTCTCAGTGTTTATCATATCGCAACATTAACCTCATTTTTGTTTTTTATTAAGAAATTGTGAGAAGCTATGCTTCTCCTAAAACTATCCTTTTTTGGTTTGGATTTAACCCTAGTTTGTTGCTCCTATAGAAGTTATGGATTGGAATTTAACTATCTTTTCCAGATATTATGTTGCATGGATGCTTCATTGCTGCAATTTTGCATAGTTTTTAAAACCTCTTCTCATTCTTATGCTGGTATGGGTTGTGCTGATGTTAATCAGACATGTGCCACTCGTTTGCAGCTTTGGATATCAACGTTTGCCCAGAGGAGCAGACTCTTGATTGTCAGCAGCCTGATATTGAAGTTTGTGTGGATGACGACAATCACGACGAAGAAGAAATTCCAATGATCAAAGGATTGCCTCCAGGTATTAAAAGAAAAAGATTTATCATCACTTTCCTACTCATCTTTGGGCATTATCTTTATAACAGGTCTAAGAATCCACACAGTTCTTTTAGTAGCTCTGGAGAAACTGACAAACTTTATTAGGTTTTGAAAGTCTAGATTTAAAATTGGAAGACATTTGAAAATAAAAACCTTCAATGTTCTGTTTCTCAATGTCATCCTATATGTTCGATGACATCAAGATGGAAGACTCAGAAGATTTACTCTGTGTTTTAGATACCAGAGGTTTACTTTTGTGCACGGGAGATTTATTGCCAATGGGCTGTGGGATCAAGGGGTTTGCTTGGTAATGATTATATGCGAATAGATTACCTATGAAGAATGTTATAATTTGGGGACTGCAGATAAAACAAGAGCCAGTAGCTGGTCAGAGATTACTTTGTTGAAATTAAAAGTTCTCTAGTGAAGAAAAAATTAAGTAATATTCCACAGTTAGTGGATATATAGTAACCTAAATAGTTGGAAAATGAAGAATCAAGTATATATTTATGCCAATAACTGGCAAAAATTTTATTTGCATATTTCCATCATAGTTATTTTATACTTCAACATATTTTGATGTGCACAATCTGGGATCCACATATGGAGTGCCTGTATCTTTCTTTACAAAAATCTGTCTCCTCAAAATTAAAGCTACCAAATTGCTGCTGCAGGAGATGAAGATGCAAGTAGTGATGATTCAAATTGGTCTGACGATATGTCAAGAGTTCTAAGAGTTAAAACATTACATATTAGCTCTCCAATTTTAGCGGCAAAGAGTCCATTCTTCTTTAAGGTAATTTGAGAATTTCTATTGTTTGTCTCTCCAGGTAGATTTTGTATGAATTTCTTGCTCCTTTCCGTGCAGCTATTCTCAAATGGAATGATGGAGTCAGAGCAGAGACATGTAACCCTAAGAATTAATGCCTCTGGTGCGTAGCACGTTGCACTAACTTGTGTTTTTCCAGCTCTGCTTCTCAATCTCTTATTATTTTTTTTTAATCCTCTTCTCTTCGAGGAAGTAATTGTGGCTAATTTTATTTGTTTGTAATCTCAAATTCCCAAATTTTGCTAATCATTTGTAGTCAGTTGCATTGTGGAAAGAAACCCAGCAAATATTTCTTTCATACATTTTATGGTCGTGATGAATGTTTAGGTCATGTTCGCTTCAATATCTTTTAGGGTCCGTTTGATTGCAAAGATGGAATTTGGGTGGAAAGAAATCGAATTCCAGGAAATTGAATGTCTAGAAATTATTTTCCTGAAAATTGTAAATTATTGTGTTTGATTGGTATAATTTTCCACGTGGAAAATATTGAAATGAAAGTATTTTTTGGTGTTCGTTTGACTTTATTTTATATGTAAATTGTCAATTTAAGGGATATCTTTTTTTACCATCATAAAAAATAATAATAATAATAATAATAAAATAAAATAAAATTACATCAGCCTGGAAAATGAATTCCTCAAAAACCAAGAAATGGGGCGCGTCAATTCCAACCCAAGAAAATGTTTTTCCTAGAAAATTTAGGAAATCAAACATGCAAAAGTTGGAAAATGGGGATCAAATTCCATTTTCCGTGGAAAAGCACAACCAATCAAACAGGGCCTTAGCTTTTTCTTCTAGTAAATACCTTCGACTTTCTTTTAGTCCAAACTCTTTTTTCCGTGTTTGGGTCGTTGTTTCTGCGACATTGTCACTTATGCATTATTAATTGCATTTTGCATAGTGTAATTGTACATATAGCTCCCATCCGTACATAGCTTGTGTATAGGTTGCAATTCTTTCCTCTTCAATTTCCGTTTTATTCTTTCATCACAACTTTTCTCTTCGGTGTTCTATTTTCTACTAGACAAATATTTTATTATCTTACTATGTGGATTACGACTAATACTACATTTTTTTTTATTTTTTGTTTTTTGGAACAGAGGAAGCTGCCCTGATGGAGCTCCTGAATTTTATGTATAGTAATACTTTAACTATAGCTACAGCTCCTGCTTTACTGGATGTACTTATGGCTGCTGATAAATTTCAAGTTGCTTCGTGCATGAGATATTGTAGCCGCTTACTGCGGAACTTGCCCATGACCCCAGAATCTGCATTGTTATATCTGGATCTTCCTTCTAGTGTCCTAATGGCTGATGCGGTGCAACCATTAACTGATGCAGCAAAACAGTTCTTAGCTGATCGTTATAAAGATATATCAAAGTATGTTACTTTGTTCTTCCTTGGTTTACAGAAATGTGAAAGTAAAAGAACTTTATTACCTAATTTTGTGTACTTATTATGTGGAAGACATTTTTCCCATAGTTATCAGCCATGTCACACCGAACACGGACACAACAATACGTTATTTTTAAAAACCTTAGGACTTGAATGCATCAGAGACATGTTACTTTAAATTCTTTAAAATTGTAGATTTATATATTCCATACCATACTTTATCTTTTACTAAAATCAATTATTTTCTTATTTTTTATTTTTGTACATGAAATCTTTTAAATCGAATGTTTACCTATTTGTTATATTAAAATAACTTTAAGTTAAACTATATATTACACTTTCATGGAAGGAAAATACATATAGTACTTGTCTTTAAATGAATTTATTATTTATTTTGCATGTCATTATTTTCCTTGTAGTAGAGGCATAATATTGATATCTTTGATACTATAAGCATAGCTTAATACTTTGATAAGTTCTTCGAGTAGAAAGTGATGGAAACTCTTATGATAGTTAATTCATACTTAAACCTAGGGAAGTATTTCCTCTTTGTAGCTGATTGGTGGAATATTCCAACATTAAAATGTATTACTTTCCACCTAGAGTCAGAGTTATTCATAGTTATGTGTTAAAAGTGGGAATATTAAGCACTTAGAAGGTTTGCCTGGTAAAATGCTGGACATTATACCCACAAGGTTTTGGGATCTAAACTTCCTGAGCTTGTTTTGGGTCTTAAATGAAAAAAACCAGCTGGTTTAATTGAACTGTGTCTCCAGATTTCTTAAAAATGGGCAGTTTTGACTGCTTGGAGTGGTTCAATTGCAAAAATATCTAAATAAAGCAACCAGTCTGGCCCACAAGCCACTCCGGTCTCTGCTTTTTTCTCCAAATTTTTTGGATTGATTTATCACTCATCTTATCCTTTTCTTCTCGTGCTTGATGCACTATATATATATATAGTGCCCTTTGCTTTTGTCTCTCTGTTATCTTACTTGCATAGGTGAAAAACAATTTTGCTTTTATATCTCATGAGCAAAGTTACTAATTTAATTATCATTTTAGTTTATTAAACCAGTATTCCAATCCTTCCATAGCATTTGATGCTTATTTATCAGTATATATTACTGCGGGCAGGTATCAAGAGGAGATTATGAATCTTCCTCTTGCTGGAATTGAGGCAATTTTGTCTAGTGACGACCTCCAGGTGGCATCAGAGGATGCAGTGTATGATTTTGCATTGAAGTGGACTAGGTCGCATTATCAAAAGCTGGAGGAGAGGCGGGAGATCCTTGGTACTCATTTAGGTCAATACATACGTTTTCCTTACATGACTCCTCGGAAATTGAAGAAGGTTCTTACATGCAATGACTTTGATCATGAATTTGCAACCAAAGCTGTCCTTGAAGCCCTATTTTTCAAGACTGAGCCCCCACATCGCCAACGACTTCATTCCTTGGAGGATTTGACCTCTACAAACCATCGCTATGTGGAACGGGCCTACAAGTATCGGCCCATTAAGGTGGTTGAGTTTGAACTTCCACACCAACAGTGTGTGGTCTACTTGGATCTCAAGCGGGAGGAATGTGCCAATTTGTTCCCATCTGGACGGGTGTATTCTCAGGCTTTCCACTTAGGTGGACAAGGGTTTTTCCTCTCCGCGCATTGCAATATGGATCAACAAAGCTCTTTCCATTGTTTTGGTCTTTTCCTCGGGATGCAAGAAAAGGGTTCCGTGACATTTTCCGTTGACTATGAATTTGCTGCCAGATCTAAACCCACAGAGGAGTTCATTAGCAAATACAAGGGCAATTACACTTTCACAGGGGGGAAGGCAGTTGGATATCGCAATTTATTTAGCATTCCATGGACTTCTTTCATGGCTGACGACAGTCTTTACTTTATCAATGGCATACTCCACCTCAGGGCCGAGCTTACCATCAGGTGCTAGAGCTAACTTTGTAGTTTACATTATGTTGAGATTATCAGATGTCCTGCTTAAATATCGAAGCTGCATTTTGTGTGTTCTGTGTAATGAATCAGAAGACGTGTGACTCGCATGTAATTGATACATTGAGATTATGAAAATGCTGCTGTAATGAAATCTCAAAATTATAATGGATGTATGTTTTGTTTGTCGAAGAGTACTCGGAGTTTGTCTATTTATTATTCTTCGGAATTGAAGCTCGAAAATTTCAGAAAAAAAATAAAGATATATTGAGTTTTTCATAACTTGCAGCCTGCAAGAATAGGGTACGTTTGCAAAATTGGTCCTGACTCCTCTAGTTGGAATGAAGTATAGTGGTTAAGAGATAGCATTAAAGGGGAAAATAATGATACTGATGCTTCTTGGTTCGACTTTATTATTGATGTGTAAGTGTAACTAGGTTTTCAAATGTTATGATCGAAACTTGACTATGAGTTTATTCAACTTCGGTTCGAATTTAAATGTATTCTTGGAGTTATAAATGTTGTTTAGTTTGTATGCTTCAATATGTTAAGGCTTTAGTTGAAAAGCATGTTGTTGCAATAGTATTTGTAAACGAAAGTATCTTATATATATATATAATTTGCCAAAAAAATTTACGAAGGTCAAGATTAATTTTTAGTAAATTTTGATAAAAATTAATGAAATATGTGGTCAAAAGTTATAAAACCCATTAAATATATGGTTAAGATTAGATTCGTTTGAGCCCCATTAATTTGAAGTAATGTATTAAGAAATAGTGATTAATGAGAATGTGTGGTTAAAGAAGAAGAAATTTTTAGTTTGTGTATAATATTATTTTAATGAAAAATGTGTAGTTAAAACTGACTATTGTAAAAAAAATAATAGACAAGAATGTAAAAGATTGGAGCTCAAACAAGGTCTTAATTGTTAACTTCAATTTAAATTTTAGTCACTATCAAACGGGCTAATTGACCCACTATTTTTTCCCTATTGGTATGAATTGCCCAAAAATTTCACCCAAACAAAAAATAAAAATATAAAAATAAATATTCCAAATAGGGAAAAAGTCCATTCAGGCCCAATTGAGCCCATAACTCAAAGCCCTCTCTCTCTCTCTCTCTCTCTCTCTCTCTCTCTCTCTCTCAAGGTCTTAATTGTTAACTTCAATTTAAATTTTAGTCACTATCAAACGGGCTAATTGACCCACTATTTTTTCCCTATTGGTATAAATTGCCCAAAAATTTCACCCAAACAAAAAATAAAAATATAAAAATAAATATTCCAAATAGGGAAAAAGTCCATTCAGGCCCAATTGAGCCCATAACTCAAAGCCCTCTCTCTCTCTCTCTCTCTCTCTCTCTCTCACACACACACAAAAGAGTTAATTCTTTCATTACACATTGAACTTTGCGTATCGTCATATTTTACTCACTGTAAATTGCACTTCATCCATTAGCCACAAAATTACCATTACCTGAGAAGCTTGCGTGGCTTGATGGAATTTGAGGTGGCACGTTGAGGGAGTTAAACTTACCAAATAAGCACAACTTAAGTTGCTTCCGTTACACATTGAATTTTTTTCATTGTCGCATTTTACTCATTATACTGTAAATTGCTTTCACATGGTCATTGAACTTGTACAAGTTACACACTATTTATCACCCATGAAGTTATCATTCCTTCTTTTCGATTCACAAAGTATAATCTTATATCAGATGCTAAATTCCTAAAGTCTGCAGATTGCTTAATTATAAGGAATGACATGCAATTGATTATTTAGATTACATCCTCAACCAGAGAATTTAACAACTAATATATCAATTAATTCAGTAATTAAATTAATCTCAATAAGCATTGAAGACGGGCTTTTGAAGTCAAATCCAAAATTAACGTGAATTTTTAAGGATTTAAATGATCTACAGCTTATTTAACCCCGTTTGACGATTATAATTTTGAGAAAAAAGAGTTTTGGATGATGATTCATAGGAGAATGTATTCTTAAAAAGTAGGAAAAAACTTTGCGTTTACATGTAAAATATTTTATTGTATGAATGCATGGTTAAAAAAAAGTACGTAAAAAAAAATTAAAAAAGAGAGTTTTAAAAGTATGGTTGTCAAACAGGTTCTTAGGTCGGCTGTGCTTTGAAATTATAATCAAATTCAATCCAAAGTGACCTGGTTTATTTTGGAAATTAAATTCAGTGCTTTGCTAATCATTTGGATCCTCGAAAAATTCATGTTGATATACGTGATCATTGATGAATTCAGTTATGATACATGTAATGAAGATATCTTTTATCCTATATTTATAAAACCAATGGACAAGATTATTAAAAAATGCTTTTGATCATGATAACAAAGGTTTTGAGCTCATAAGATTATGCTCATTTATAAGATAAGATACATGGTCCAAGTAAGAGATTGTTGAAAAAATAATTCGTATTGTGAGTCTACATATGTAATTAAGTGTGTACTAAATGTTATCTTAAGGTTAAG
Organism: Olea europaea var. sylvestris; assembly: GCF_002742605.1. Classification (NCBI taxonomy): domain Eukaryota; kingdom Viridiplantae; phylum Streptophyta; class Magnoliopsida; order Lamiales; family Oleaceae; genus Olea; species Olea europaea. The sequence continues at coordinate 22,443,366 of NC_036239.1, forward strand.
CTCATTCAAAGTTATTGTATTTTATGTTAGAGAAATTACACTGATATAAGTGCATACTTTTCATTCTACAACATATCTATATATACGCATAAAACGAACAAACCTTCTACTTACCAAAATATTCGATAAAATTTGGCAAGCGTAAAGAATCGTTGATAAGTAATAGATTTAGTGAGTTAAAAGTATCGTTCCATAGAAAAAAAAATTTAATTCAAATTTACTATTTACATATGAAATTCGAATTATATAACACGAGATATTTTGGTGTGACTTATTCTAAATTAATCTAAGAAAGCTATAAAATTTTGGTTTTTATGAACTTATATATGATTGTATTGGAATTGGATTGTGAATTTGCCTATTGCTATTTATTTAAATTCTTAATTATACAATTTAATCATATTCATGCATTCTTAAAAACCGATTAAGCTGATGTATTCAAAACTTTTTTTAAGATAAATTAACTCTATTCTAATTATGACCCAAGTATATTCTTAGCCTAAATTCAATGATTAGAACACATTAAATTTCAAATATCTATAGATTGCACACGTGATAATGTTATTCCTAAGTAACATTTATTGCACATATGCTAATTTTGTTGTGTTCTAAACTTATTGTGAATATCTCAACACCACAACAAGCAATTAATTATATAATTGGTGATCAAGTAATCAATACAATGTGTATGCAAAATTAATCAAGAACGGCAAGAAATAAACTAAATTGATAATATGGTTCATGTTCATCCAATACAGAAAGGGGTCTAACCTAGCATTCTTTTTAATAAATTATAAAAAGTATAATGAAAAATCATCACTCATATCATGAAATAATGCAAGAAATCTTGATATTCAATTCCAAGGTTGAATTCTTCAAAATCTTGATGTAATTGGTTTTAATTCCTTGATAGGGTTTGATCTTCTCTCTCAAAAGAGATGAATTTGATATATTATTGTGTATGAAGAGGTAGTAGAAGTTCACCCAATGTGTACCCCTTGTTTTGTATCTATAAGAGTAAAAAAAAAAAATAGGTCAAAATTGCTTCCAATTTGGGTTCGAAAAGAGTTTAAATAATGAAAGAAAACTGCCGATTCATCTGCGGTAATAGCCCACGTGTGCACATGCATAACTACAATGTGTGTTCCGTTGAGTTAAATGGCTCTAGAGTCATGAAAATTAATGTATTGCGTGCACCAAAATGGCCTTCACGCGCCCAGGTTCAAATCGTTTTGTTTCTGCACAGTTTTCATTAACTTAGTCATAACTTTCTTTCTCAATATTCGATTGAGATAATTCGAAGTGCGTTAAAAAGATAACTCAAATGGATACAATTATTGTAAAGCTAACAATTTTCCAATTCGAACATTTGCTATGCTAAAAAATGAGTTTCAATCTAAGGTTGAAAATTTGAGCCGAAATAGGAGTAAAGGAAGGGATCACATATTGAAAATTCTAAATTTGAATAGAAGAGACTGTCGGAGCCACGGATAGGACTTTGTTATGGCCAACAACGAAAAATCGAAAAATCTCTCCCCAAGCATCTTTATTAGTTCGGCATTTGGCTCATATATTACGAGTTCGAGAAACCTCCTCAATATGAGGGATCCCTCAAAATCAAAATGGAGAATGGCAGGTAGGACTTCCGCAAGAGTCTCCCCCTTATCCCAGTGGGGGATTTTCCTATTTGGCCTATTACTATTCTTTTTTTATGAAAAAATCTATATTGCCTTTAATGAAATGATTCTTTCTATATTGCAATTTATATCTCAAACTATATTCTATTTTGAATTTTTTAATATAATTTCTTTCTATGATCTAATAAATTGGAAGAATCTATAACATACTGTTCACATTTATTATTTAAAATATTATATTCTTAAGAAGATGTATCCATATTTTCTAATTGAGAATAAATATCTTTTATTTTTTCTAACATTTTTTCTAATAAATTATCTAATCATTTAATTGTATATTCTGGTATTTAATCATACAAATAATTATCAAATCATGCAATTAATCTCTTTGAATCTCTAAGATCTAAAAAAATTCATTCTAATTTTAGCAAAAATTAATAGTTTTACCTTAGGTTTGATCTGGATCTTGATTCTTAGAACTGAATAACCTTTGAACTCTGAATATGTAAACTGCTTCCTTCAACGGCTTCCTACCTTCACGAAACCTTTACAATTTCAGCTTCTTGCTCTCACTGTATCAATTCTAAATAATAAAATTCTAGACTTCTGTTAAAGAAAAACTCTCTTTTTGCTAAAATAAGAAGAAAACTTTCTATTAGATCCTTCAAGAATATTTGGAAATAAAGATTTAGAAACTCATATTAATATCAAAATATTGGAATTTTATTTCTATCAGAACGTTTACAAGATTTCTATTTGGTATACAAGGATTTCCAGAAAAATTAGTTTTTCAAACTAAAGATGGTTTAAGAGTGGCTATTGATTACAATTCGAGATTTCAAGATAATTTATATCATTACAATGCCTTTATTTATACAAGTCTATGAGATTCTATTACATCATTGAGTACATCAGCAAAGGCACACTTACCTCTCTATTATTTTTCTCCTTGGGCCTACATCTTGACATGCTTTTTCAAATTTTTATCCAAAGAGCATCTTTCTCTATTATTGTCATTTATCTTCTATGTCTTTACATGCAGCTGTATTATTGTCCTCCATATGGCTTTGTCAAAGGTGCTCTATTATTGTCTTCTTCCTTCACATGTAGTTGGGGCACTCCTAAGCTGGTAGAATTCTTTTATAGTGGTAGGGCATCATGAAAATTGATGTATTTCGAATCTTGTAATATAATCCTTCAATATTTCTGATTTTTCATGTCCTTGATTTGATACGAGCATCTAGTTTTCATATTGGTACAGGCATGAGAATTTTTTGTCAAACAAATTTTTGGTAATGTTGTATATGGATTTAATTCCAAATGCTCTTCTATGTCCGATCCATAATTTTATCACTGTTGAAACTTTTCTATCATTTCCCACCACATCTATTTGAAAGTTGGCTGCTACATACCCAATTGATATTATATGTTCCACTGGATAATAAACAACTCAATCGTATTCAATACTTATTGAGTAAAATTTCAAATATATCCTTCGTCCTTTGGCAAATCTGGATACTTCTTTTATGAATATATCATTAAATTTTGAAATTTCAATTAAATCTTTCCATAGTTTGTCATAATTTTTAGAAATGAAGGGTGTCCTCCTTCCATAGCTGTTATTCTGGGATAAACATTATTTCCCAGAGAGATGAAATATGAATAACTCATTTATATTTCATAAGCAATTCTGACTATTTCAGCATATTTTTCTTCTTTTGGATCTAAAGGGATTTTATCTTCTTGTTCTATGATATAGATTTTGGAATCTCTTTTATCTCCATGTATCATCACTTTTTTGGTTGATGATACTAAAATGGAATTTCCTTTTTTATCAGTTGGTATATTATCACGTCTGTGTCCACTGCTGCTTCAAACTGTCCCTGTTTTGTATTAATTTGAAAAACTCATTTCTGAACTCTTTGATATATCTATCTCAAATAGTATTTCTTTTAGTTGTGCTGCAATAGCATCAACTTGATTTTTAAGTTCTATGATCTCTTTATGATGCTCAATAGTGATATTCAACAATATTTTTATATTTGAGTTGAACATTTCTGAGATTTGTGCGACTCTAATATTTATATCTTCAAATTCTTCTTGAAGAAAATTTTTCATTTTTTATATATGTATGATAGATTGGTATATCTCTATGACCTTAGCTTTATCCATAAGCAAATTCTATATTTCTGCTGAGAAAGTTTGCAAGAGAATTATTAACTCCTTTAATATGATCTATATCAAAATTATAAAATACTAAATAAGATTGTCATCTATGGAGCTTTTAGTGTTGAGGTTCTGATGATAATTTATTCCTGACTAATCCTACAACTTGAGAATTATTAGTTTCAATAATAAATTTCTTGGATAATAAAAATAATGAGAACTTTTTTATTCCTCTAATAATTGCTAATAATTCTTTCTCATGAGTGGTATAATTTATTTCTACTTGATTAAAAGTTTCACTTGAATATCTACAAATTTCATTTAAATTTGTTTTTAATATTACTTCCTAATATTTATTTGAGACATCAGTATTAACAATCAAATTATCTTTTTCATCTGATAATCTTAATTTTGGTAAATTTTTACATTCTTCTTTTAATTATTTAACTATTTCTGTATGTTCGTCATTCTATCATTTAGTATTTATTTTTCTAAGTACAATTTGTATTTTATGCCTTTTCTTAGAAAGATTTTCAATAAAACATTCTGCATAATTTAAACATCCTAAAAAATTTTGTATTTGTTCTTTGGATTCTAATTTAACTTAAAATTTTTCTATCTTTTTAGATATAAGAGTTTGCAATTTTATTCCTCTTTTATCTATTGATAATCCAAGAAAATCAATCTCTTGTTTTTCTATTATAATTTTTTTTTTTAGATTTTCTTGAGGTGTACTAAATACAGTATATTGTATACTATTATCTTCCATTTTTATTTGCTAAAATCTTGATTTACAGTCGAATTTAGAATAATATTGTTTTCTTTTTGCAATGTTTATTAAAACTTCTTTATTTGGTAAAAACACTATCAAATTTAGTATATTTATTTAATTCTTTATAATTTATAATCATTCTAGCATTTCCTCTAACATGTTCAGAATGTTTTATAACCATAAAGATTGGACTGCTAGGAGATCTATTGCTAGGTTTAATAAATTTCTGTTCTAATAATTTTTTTATTTGATTTTTGAATTCTTGTGTATCTTCTATATTATACATCATTGGTTTGACTCTTATTATAACATTTTCTGTCAATTCTATTTTGGCTTTAGGGTGATGTGGTTTCCAAAATAACAATGAATTTTCTCCATAAACTTTTTCTAATTGTTCAATAATTTTTCTATACTTATTTCTATTCTTGTTTTCAAATTTTTTTTATACAATATTCTTTTATTTTTTATTTCATTAAATATTATTGATTTTTTCTCTCATTTATCATCACGCTGAGCTAGCTGAAATCTTTAATGTCTAAATTCTCTTGAAATTTTTAATAAATGTCCACAAGGTGTTTGTAGCATTATCATTTAATTATTTTGCTTATAATATTGAAATTGCTGTATAAAGTCATTTCCTAATAATATATCACACTCTAATTTATCATATTTATTAATTTTATTTATTATAACTTGTTTACTTCCAAGAATTATATTAATCTTAACAACACTATTTATTATCTGGGTACTTTCTCGTGTAACTCCAGTTATTTTTATGTTGCTATTATATTCCATGATTTTATCAAAAAGCTTTTAAATATTGTTATATCACTTCCTGTATCTATTAAAGCACAAGTTGTTATGTTTGTTTCTATAATAGTAATTTTTATATATACAATGAATGGAAAACTTATTTGATTATTCATTTAGTTATTTTTACATAATATAGTTTGTCCATTATCCTTCTCTTTTTATACTATAATCTTCTAATCCATTTAGAAAATTCATTTCTAAAAGTATATGAGGATTTATATCCATACATTTATTTATATAACACGGTACTAAAAGATCTATTCCTCGTATTTTTATTGGTACCTTAATTTATAAATCTGTAATATGTATCTGTCCATCAAAATTTATATATCTATATGGATCAATTTTATGAATTATTAATCTTTTATTTCTAATTGAAGCTATATGACATTCACTAGCTCCTGTATCTATTAATATATTTGGTCCATTTATATTTTCTCTTCCATTATAATATTCTCCTTCTATTTTCATATTTCCAGCATTCTTATAAAGTTTTATTTCTTTTATATTATTAAATTCTTCTAACTGATTTTTATTAGGTATTTTAAGACTTTTTGATCTTTTGATTAATTTTTTATCCTTAAATGTTATATTATTAAAACATTCTCCTTCATTTAATTCTCTTATTTAGGTTTATTTCTTACTATACTAAATTCATATTTTTCTGTAATTAAACTTATTTGTTTATTTGATTCTATTATTTTACTAATATCCTTACATTCTTTATGTATTTCAATATAAGGTTTATTGGAATAAATGTTTCCATAATTAGAATTGATAAATGTGTATAAAGCTCTATACTTTATAGTCATAATTTGATCACCTGGTTGCATGATATCATCTCTATGTAATTTAAAATACAATCCTAAACTAATTAAAGTTTCTATCTTTCAATGATACACAATATTTTGGGTAACATGTAAACATTATTTTTTGATATGCCAGATTTCTTTTTATTGTTCCTAAATGACTATCTTTTAAATTTATTATTCTTCCATCATGTAAAGTTATGATTAAGGGTGAGTCTATCCCTTCTCTGAATAATAATTTAAACATTATTTGTATTCCTAGTAAATAAACGTATTGAATTTTTTCACTTTGTTTTTTACTAACCTTTGTTAATAGTTCTTCAACCATATATTTTTTTAAAAGATTTAATTTATGTTGTTCATATGTTGTCCTTACATCTATGATTTTTTCTATTTTGTGATATTCATTTATTGCTATCCTTTCTCTTTTCCAAATTCTATCTAAAACTTCTCATTTCCCTATTTTTAAGTCTAAAGATAATTTTTGTAATTTTCTAAATTTATTGTTATCAAAAGTAACTTTTAATCTATATCCCTCTATTCTTTCATATTCTTATATATTTATATTATTACTTTTATTTCCTCTATTTCCTTATTCAGATTCCGATTCATCATCATCTGTTTCACTTATATAAATTTCTTGATTATAATATTCTTCAATGTTTGATATTTCACTCAATTCATCTTTTATTTTCAAATATTCTTTTTGTAATATTTTAACTTTTTTTTATCACAATCAGGACTTATATAACATATTTCTCCACAATTCCAACATTTACATTGACTTTTATTTTTCTTATAACTTTTATATTTCTGTTGACCATACGAGATTTTTTTTAATAATATCTTCTTCAAGGCTTTATATATTTTTTTATTAAAATTTCTAAATTTTTTAAATTTTAAATTTTTATATTTTCTTTTATTAACCATTCTTTCATGATTACATCCCCATTGTATAGAATTTTTCATATCTTCATAAAATATTCTAGTTAGTTTTCCTGATTTTTTCATTGATTGTCTTTGTTGACATATATATACAAGTCTTTCAAATAAAAATTTTATTCTTGAACCTAAAGTTCTAGGTATTCCAACATTATCTCTAACTTATTTTTCAAATTCTATTTTAAAATATATTCCCCATGAACCTGCTAATTTATTATAATACATATCTTGGTATACTTCTTAGTTTTCATTACTATAAAATTGAACATAATAATAATTTCTAAATTCACAAGTATATTATTTAATTTTACACATATCATATATTATTAAATTTATTAGTTTAATTCTAGCATTATCTTTTTCTCTTATTTCTCCTCTTTCAGCATTTTTTATCCAATTTTCTTCTAAAAATTCATCTGAAATATATTCTACTAACTTTTTATACCTTGTTTATCTGATTTTATTATTTACGTTTGCACATTTCTTTTTATTAATATTTTTGTATCATTACTTATTCATTCCCACCAATTTCTAAAATCTCATTCAAAGGATACTATTAAGAAATTTATTATTTTTTCAGCATTTTCTCATATGTCATCTTTATTAAATAAAAAGAATAATATCATTGAATCTGTCCAAGTTAATAAGGCTTTTTTAGTATCTATTTTACAATTTAAATCTAATTTTGTTCTTCCATGGTTAAGAGGTTTATCATAATTATCATTTTATTCAAACTTGTCTCTATATTATTTCCCTTAGGTGGTTGTCTATCTCTTATTTTATCATAAAATTGTCCATATAATTTATTATATATAGGTGCATAACTTTCATCTAAATCTTGTAATTCTTGTTTAGAAGTTTCTATTGGATTATGTCTTCCTCTAATATTCATTAAAACTTGGTAGTCACTTATATCAGTTAAACTTAATTGATCAAAATTTTCTATAAGTAAGTCTAATTCTTCATTAATCTTTATCTTCTTTTTCTTCTACTTTTAATTTTTCTAATATTTTTTCTCTAGATTCTTTTTCTTCTAATATTTTTGGTAATATATTTTTTCTAAATTTATCATCCATACTTCATGTTCCTATTATTACACTCTCTTTCTCAATATATTTTTTCCCTATTCGAGTCATTTTTTTTTCTATTAATTTTTTTATCTATTTTCTTCTCTTTATTTTTATTATTATTTTTAATTGTCTAATTTAAATCTTTAGCATATTTATATTGTTTCTTGTTTCTCTTACTTCATTTCTTAAATCTTGTATATCATTTATTAACATTTTTATTTATGACTTTAATTCTTCCATATATTCACTTATTGACATATTAAAATCATTTTTCTAACATATACGTTAACTTACATCTTTTATCTTCTTTTTTCTCTATTATTTTTTCCAAATTTTTTGTTGTCTATAACTGGATCTATTAAATCTTCTTTTAATATACTAAAATATTTACTCTCAAGTCTTAATCTTTCACATTTTAATTTTTTTAATTGTTTTTATTTGACACTCTTATTCCTTCTGGTATTAGCATTATATCTTGTATTTCTTCCTGTATTTTTTTCATTTTTATAAGTAACTTATTTAATTTCAAATTTGTATTATTATTATTCATATTTCTCTTTATAATATAAATTAATCTCTTCATCTTCATATTCTTTAATAATTTTTTCATACATATATAGTTCTTTTATCAATCCTACTATTAATTTTTCTAATATTTGTTCTTTTATTTTTTTAGATAAATCTTCAACTATTGTTAATGTCATTATTTTTAATTTATTAGAAATAGGTTTTAAAAATATATAACTTCCTCTTTCTTCTTCTAATTTATAATAATTATCTATTTTTCTTATTTTAATTTCCATGATCTCTATACTTTTATCAAGATGTAAATATAAATATTTGTATATTATAATTAATTATTATTTTAAAGATGTATAATCTAAATATTTCTTTAAATTTATAATAATTAATCTATTATTTATTAAATTTACATAAAATCTAAGTGTTAACCTAAATCTAAAATTTTTTATTTCTTCATATAATCTATTTTTTATGGGTTTCCTCATGATCTCTATGACTCTGATACCAATTAGGGGGTGCTATTAGAGCAAACAAAAATCAAATAAATCTATAAACAATAAATCTATCAAAAATCAAGTAATATTTAATTTTAAGGACTAAAATGCAAGATTTTTATATTATAGTGACTCACTGACTTGTTATGTAATATTTAAATGAAGGGTATTTTAGGTATATAAATTGACCAAAAGTCATTTTGGAAAAATGGCCCCTTTCTATGGGCCATTTTCACGTATTTCTCCTTCCTAGTCAAGATAGATGGGAAGGAGTCCTAAGAAGTGTTGAAAGATGGTAAACTCTAAAATGAATGATGAAAACAAGGGAGTTGGCGGATAAAGATGGTCCCGTAAAGAGGTAGAGGTTCTCAATAGGGCAGAAAGAGAGAAGATAGTAAAGGTTCGGTTGGAATCAATGAATGTGCTGCAATGGAGATGGAGATCGAGACGGGTGTGAAACCAGCCCTTAAATTACGGAGCATAACTTTTTCGACTGAAAATTGATTTATGAAATATTTTCAATTATATTTCACTTCTTTGACCTCCAATTGATCATATGTAATCTTCAATCATCATTTTATTGTCAAATCAATTATTGAATATTTACACTTTGGCCCTTGAACTTTGAATTTCTTTCATTTTTGCCCATTTTCCCTTCATTTCTTCCGATTCACCTAATTTTTCTCAAGTTTTGAATAACAAACAAAATTGACAATAAACAAAGCCTAAAGTCAACAAAATTAACAACAATTAATCACATTTATTTAAAGATCCAAATAAATGTATACTTATCAAACATCCCCAAATTTGAACAGTTGTTTTCGTCAAGCAAAATAGACATAGACTAAAATAATTTTTTTAACCAAACATAATTGAATAATTTATGTATGAAAATTATAAAATACTACAAAATCACAATGCTAAAATTTAATTTTTACTTATCCAATGCAAAATCGACGTGTTTGTATGAAAATTCAGGCCAAGCATCATAAATTTATAAAGCGATTTAAGCTTTGAGCCTCAATAGTCAAATTTATCATTCTCTCGTGCGATTCACATCCCAAACTTATTTTTTTTTAACTCTTTCTCAAGGTGCGATCTAAAGTTGAATTTATATACTAATTATCACCATCTCTAGTTCAATTAGATCTTACTAATTATAGCTCAACACATCAACAAATGATGATTCTCAGTATTTTTTTATTGTGTTAACTTCTAAAAACCAACTAAACTAACAACCCCTTGTCAAAGGTCTAATTCTCTAAAATAAATGTTTGATATTTAATCAAAGAATGTAGTGCATCTTCTAAATGATCATTGTAGTGATCTTTTGGTCAATAACTCCAAAGTCAAATAACTATAGGGTACCAAGTTTTAGATGGCCTTTAAAGCTTAACCACTCGAATAATAAAGGCTATGAATAGAAGCTTCACAATGAGACAAATTTTTTTTTTATGGAATCTACATTTATCTCGTTGTCTTCCTACAATGGCTCAATTTCTCCAAAAATATCCTAGAATTGGTTTAAAAATGTATAATAAAGTGGTTTTTAGAATTTAGCATTCGAGGTTCACTATTTTTTTTTAACATATTCAAACTTTATATCAAATTAATCATTCATGATTCAAAACATAAATCTTGTGCCCAAAAACATTAAATTTATGAATAAGTATAGATTAACCATAACATGCAACTTTTCAACAATTTATAATCCAATAAATGGTTCCAAATATATGCATCATATTAGACAAATTTATATAACCTACACAAGCACACAAAGTAATAACAAAATTGAAAATAATTTTTTTTTTATTTTGATTTTTTAATTTTTTTATGTGAGCAAGCACACAAAATAAAAAATAAAAAATAAAAATAGAACTCGATGTTTTCCACCCCCCCCCCCCTTTATAAGGAGCTCAAACGTACCCTAAAGGAAAATATGAGGATGAAGATATATTATGGTTATCTACTCGACGAATAAAACAAGTTATTCCATTCAATTTTATGATTCGACTATTGAATTATGTCCGAATACTTAACCGAAGTTGATAGAAATCAATTTTTCAGGGTTTTACTTAACCAATTGCAACTTACTTTAAACCAAATTCCAACATTTTATGATGGTCGGAAAACATATGAAAAGATGGTTATTGTCCCTAATTCATACATCAAAACGAATAAAGAGGCTTCTCTACATGAGAAATCATATTGAAGAGAAAGATCAAGAACTCACAATAATCTTTGTTTCCATGGATCAAGGTACACTTTTGTTCTTATTTACTTCGTGATTTGACATGAAGGATTTAGGAATGTATATAAGATTTTTTATATAAAGTTGTACGGATTTAAATTTTCTAACGCGTACGAGATGCCGAAGAACAAGGGAAAGGGCGGTAAGAATCGCAAGAGAGGGAAGAACGATGCTGTTTTTGATGAGAAGCGTGACCTCGTGTTCAAAGAAGATGGGCAGGAATATGCTCAGGTTTTGAGGATGTTGGGGAATGGCCGATGTGAAGCCATGTGCATCGACGGCGTCCAGCGTCTCTGCCATATCCGTGGTAAATTGCATAAAACGGTCTGGATCGCCGCCGGTGATATCATCCTCGTCGGTCTCCGTGACTACCAGGTATTAATATATTATTATTTGTGTGAATTAGTGTTTTGATTTTTCTATTTTGAAGAAATTGAGATCTTAGGTTAAATTAGTTTTGGCTGTGTGTAGTATTTGGTGAATTTATGGATCAATATGGTGTCCTTTTTTGCGTTTTCTCTTTTCAAGTTGTTCATTAATTTTTATGCAGTCTCAAACTGAGTTTTTTACTTCTATGGAGCTCAACGGCTACCATGAAGTAAACAAATTGCACTTTTGAATTCATATATAATATAACTTCTCTGCTTGTGGTTATTGAATATTCTAGCTTTATAAATCTTTTAAGTATCTGGGATTTTTTTTTTTTATATAGATTTTGCGAAATGAAATCAATCTTTTATCAGGGAAGGATTTTCTGAGTTTTCTAAATACTGCAACCATCAGTTTTAGTTTTTCCATTAATGATCAAAGAAGGATATTAGCAAATAAAAGTACGCGTTTAAAGAAACTGGAGAAATATATCAGCCCCTTAATTGAATTTCTTGTTTTGGTCGAATATAAATGAAAGAATTTTCCGAATTCAAATTCTGAAGATTCACTTGTTTGTTTCCCATAGGACAAAAAGGCTGATGTAATCCTGAGGTACTTCGCATATGAAGCCCGGTTGTTGAAGGCCTATGGCGAGCTGCCGAATAGCATAAGGATCAATGAGGGTATTGCTGGTGAGCTGCCGGATAGCACGATGATCAATGAGGATAATGGTGATTACATTGAGTTTGAAAATCCGGAGACTTCGTACGTAAGAGGTTTGTCACTCTTTGTTCCCTCCCAATTTATAATACTTTCCCTTCGCTACAAGTAAAAAGCCGACCGATAATAAAAGTATGTTTAAAATCCGAATATATACATCTTATGTGTAACCCATTTGCAAAACATGGTGATAGCGAGTGAGAATTTGGTTCTGCATTGGCCTCTGCGGCTAAATGTTAAAGGCTAGTACTCGACCAGTCTTTAGCCGACCTTAAAGAGGAGACGAGATAGACATCAGGAGAAGCAACACTATTTGTGCTCAGTTGATGCTTATCAACCTTGTTCAAGAACGGTAATGACTTTAAAAGTGATGGCTAGAAACAAGATTTTGGGGGCTAGAAATTTTTTGCTTTCCTTAAGGAGTTCCAGTTCGTATAGACGACTAGATAAAACATACATCATTGTTGAGGATGAGAAATAAAACAGGAACATAAACGAGCTCGGGTGAATTGGACCAAATAAAATATATAATATATACGTTCCACAAAAATAGATTTGTTTTCATTTCCCCAGAGATTAAGAAAATATATAATTAACATGGTTGAAAATATAAATTTTTTCTCACACTTTTTTCTAATATATCTCTCTATTAGATGATGGTTTAAATTAAGCCTGGGCATTTTAACCAAAATGAATCTCCGAACGAGAACCAAAGATTCAGGTTTGGTTAAAAAAAAAAAAAAAATCGGAATCGAGGACCGATGGGGTCCGAGTCGATTATTGGTCCCTGAACCAAAATCATGGATATTTGAATGGAATCGATTTTTTTATATAATTTAATTTTTAGATTGGGTAAAAAAAAATAAAAAATATATTAACTTAAAAATCCAAACTTTGGCAGTAATTTGCCTAAATTTCTAATTTTAAGAAATCAAGACTAGCTCCTACTTTTTGTCTCTCGCCTAACATGAAATTGTTGCATTTCAAAAGTTTATACATGTTAATCTTTACAATTTGAGTTTTCTATGAATCATAAAGTTCAAGCTAGGTTGAGGTGCAAATTCATGTATCAAAGCGTTCATTTTTTTTTAGTTCTAGCTTTTTACTTTTTTCTTTACTTCTTTAGAGGGAAGAACGATGCTGTTTTTGATGAGAAGCGTGACCTCGTGTTCAAAGAAGATGGGCAGGAATATGCTCAGGTTTTGAGGATGTTGGGGAATGGCCGATGTGAAGCCATGTGCATCGACGGCGTCCAGCGTCTCTGCCATATCCGTGGTAAATTGCATAAAACGGTCTGGATCGCCGCCGGTGATATCATCCTCGTCGGTCTCCGTGACTACCAGGTATTAATATATTATTATTTGTGTGAATTAGTGTTTTGATTTTTCTATTTTGAAGAAATTGAGATCTTAGGTTAAATTAGTTTTGGCTGTGTGTAGTATTTGGTGAATTTATGGATCAATATGGTGTCCTTTTTTGCGTTTTCTCTTTTCAAGTTGTTCATTAATTTTTATGCAGTCTCAAACTGAGTTTTTTACTTCTATGGAGCTCAACGGCTACCATGAAGTAAACAAATTGCACTTTTGAATTCATATATAATATAACTTCTCTGCTTGTGGTTATTGAATATTCTAGCTTTATAAATCTTTTAAGTATCTGGGATTTTTTTTTTTTATATAGATTTTGCGAAATGAAATCAATCTTTTATCAGGGAAGGATTTTCTGAGTTTTCTAAATACTGCAACCATCAGTTTTAGTTTTTCCATTAATGATCAAAGAAGGATATTAGCAAATAAAAGTACGCGTTTAAAGAAACTGGAGAAATATATCAGCCCCTTAATTGAATTTCTTGTTTTGGTCGAATATAAATGAAAGAATTTTCCGAATTCAAATTCTGAAGATTCACTTGTTTGTTTCCCATAGGACAAAAAGGCTGATGTAATCCTGAGGTACTTCGCATATGAAGCCCGGTTGTTGAAGGCCTATGGCGAGCTGCCGAATAGCATAAGGATCAATGAGGGTATTGCTGGTGAGCTGCCGGATAGCACGATGATCAATGAGGATAATGGTGATTACATTGAGTTTGAAAATCCGGAGACTTCGTACGTAAGAGGTTTGTCACTCTTTGTTCCCTCCCAATTTATAATACTTTCCCTTCGCTACAACTAAAAAGCCGACCGATAATAAAAGTATGTTCAAAATCCGAATATATATATCTTATGTGTAACCCATTTGCAAAACATGGTGATAGCGAGTGAGAATTTGGTTCTGCATTGGCCTCTGCGGCTAAATGTTAAAGGCTAGTACTCGACCAGTCTTTAGCCGACCTTAAAGAGGAGACGAGATAGACATCAGGACAAGCAACACTATTTGTGCTCAGTTGATGCTTATCAACCTTGTTCAAGAACGGTAATGACTTTAAAATTGAAGACTAGAAACAAGATTTTGGGGGCTAGAAATTTTTTGCTTTCCTTAAGGAGTTCCAGTTCGTATAGACGACTAGATAAAACATACATCATTGTTGAGGATGAGAAATAAAATAGGAACATAAACGAGCTTGGGTGAATTGGACCAAATAAAATATATAATATATACGTTCTACAAAGAAAGATTTGTTTTCATTTTCACACAGATTAAAAAAAATATATAATTAATATAGTTGAAAATATAATTTTTTTTCTCACACTTTTTTCTGATATATCTCTACATTAAATGATGGTTTAAATTAAGCCTGGGCATTTTAACCAAAATGAATCTCTGAACGAGAACCAGAGATTCACATTTGGTTAAAAAAAAAAAAAAATTGGAATCAAGGACCGATGGGATCCAAGTCGATTATTGGTTCCTGAACCAAAATCATGGATATTTGAATGGAATCGATTTTTTTATATAATTTAATTTTTAGACTGGGTAAAAAAAATAAAAAAATATATTAACTTAAAAATCCAAATTTTGGCAGTAATTTGCCTAAAATTCTAATTTTAAAAAATCAAGACTAGCTCCTACTTTTTGTCTCTCGCCTAACATGAAATTGTTGCATTTCAAAAGTTTATACATGTTAATCTTTACAATTTGAGTTTTCTATGAATCATAAAGTTCAAGCTAGGTTGAGGTGCAAATTGATGTATCAAAGCGTTCATTTTTTTTTAGTTCTAGCTTTTTACTTTTTTCTTTACTTTTTTTTTTTTTTTGCATTATTCACAAATAGGGATGGCAATAAAATTGCCCCGTCCCGAACCCAGCCCCGTGAAGGAAAAATTAAGAGGATTAAAAATAATTTTATTTTTAGACAATTCACCCATTAAAAACTCATTTTGAATTTTTATTTTATTCCCTAATAATAACATAACTTGAATATTTGAAAATGTAAAAACAAAAAATAAAAAATAAATTAAACGGAGCAAAAAGTTGCCCAACCCCCGCCCCATCTAAGGCTGGGCAGGGCGGGATTTGGGGCCACCCAGCCCTGTTGCCATCACTATTCACAAACTTAAGTGGTTTTTATTTTTTATTTTTCTTATAATGCGTGGCAATTGTACTTGATATGTTCATAGCTTGGGCTGTGATGTACCTTTTTTATTTTCTTGAGTTTGTGGTTCCTTTTAAAAAATAATTTATCTTTTTTTATGAAAACAAAGCGAATTCAATACATGGACCATAATTTATTAATACTATATAATAATGTATCTAATTAGCTTTTTATATCGGTTAGTTTTAAGAGTTGAAGAATGTGATCGAGACCCACAATTTAATAAGTTTTGACCGAGAAATAACTTGTGGGTTATAAAAATTATGATTTGCTACCCATTAAGAAATTGTGACATGTAAAATTTTTGATTTGTGACTTATAAAATTTTTTATTCGTGATCAAGAAATAATTCGTAACCAATTAATTCGATAATCTGTGACCAAATAATATAGAATTGTTATCTTAATATATTTTATTAACAAAATATATTTTTAATTATAAAAAAATTTAATTAATATCTGATTTTTGAAATTTTAAATATTGTTTCTTAATTTTGAAATAGGCATAACTTAAGCTCTTAGATATGAAATCTTCCCATACTTTTCCGCTATTGGTATAAATTGCCCAAAAAATTGTAATGAAAAAAAAAATCATAAACACCTTACATATATATATAAAAATTCACTTTTTACTACTTTACTAAAATAAATATTGAAATTACTGCATCACTCGAAAATAAAACCAGAATTACTGTGACCAAAGCTTTCCATATTTTTACCCATAACTAAAGACGACCACACAAATTGGAAACTAATGGACTTAAATGTGAATTCTGAATACGTGAGAAAATAAATTCAAATTGAGAAATTAATGATACGATATGAGCAACAACGGTGGCAGTGACGAATCCAACTTCGGGTCTGTGCTGAATTCGGCACTGGTGGAGTTTTATCTTGTGTTAAATATAGATTGCGGACTTTCATCGAATCGATTCTCAGAAGAACATCATTTGAGAAAATTGGTATTCAATGAGTATAGGTAATTTATTCGAACTCTTAATTGCTACACTGTATTTCCCTTGTTTATGTAATCTTACGGAGAATTTTTCCAATGATCTGTTTTGGTTGATGTTGCTGAATTCCTCAAAAATCAATTTCGGTTTACGAAGATGTTCTGTATTTTCGAGTACGGGTTCCCAATCAAAATAAAAGTTAAGTTTGTGTTCACAATGAATGGAAGTTCTGTAAACACAGTACGCATATTTTAATTTAATTCTCTTTTTTTATTCAGATAAGGAATATATGAACGTCTTCGGAACATTTAATGGCAAGGAATTTGATCTTCTATTAGCTAATGGAATTAAGTATGCGGATCTTGTCGAGTTTTTGACCGACGAGATTAAAGTCGATAGAAAGACTTCTTGCTTGAAGATAGTTTATGATGTGGGTGATAACATGGCTCCTGTGAATATAACAAATGACAATTCACTTATGTTGTATATGGAGCTAAAGAAGAAGGATCCTCGTATTACCGCATATGCACTACACGTTGAAGTAGTGAAAATGTCGAACTAAAATTCGGATGAAGTTCAACGCCCATGCCCTATCCTCGATGGGAACCTCATCTATTGTGTATACATATGCATCCTTCAGGTACAGTAGTCCCAACAATGCAGGGCTTTGCAACAATAATGTAAATAGTAAATCAGCCACCAGTTGATCTTGTTTCATATTAGGGATTTCGGCTTGTTTTCAAACATTTCAAGGTAATATCACGTCCCCGAGCATGATATCAATTTGCTGCAGATTTGTATGTACTATGGTCAGTTATGATATATGAATGTGTGTACTAAGTAGATTTCGTGTTATCTTACACAATCATTTTAATTTTTCTATGCAATAACTTCGATGAGGGTTTTGTAATTTGAAGAAGTTGCGATGTTTTTCTATGTAAGAGTCTTATGAATCATCAAATAGTCCTTACCGTAATTGGATATCAACTTCTTGGTGTGAAATTATAGCATACTATTTTTTGAATATGATCTTCTTTGTGTGAAATGATTGATTCATCCATTTTATGTGAATCCACTATACTAATTTACAGCGTAAAATTAGTTCTACATTAGTTTTTGAAATACACGTGGAGGAGCTCCTAGAATATAGTGGGTAACAATTAACGTATGCTGCAACTTCTAAAAGGGCTAAAAATTTTCAAAAATGAGAATCTTGAATGGAATGAAAATTATTTCATACAGTCATTCTTTTCCTTTTTATTTTTCCAAGTTAGCCAAACATGCAAGTAGGTTTTCTTCTTTACTGAAGTTGGAATCTACGTATGGCTTTGTATGCAATTTTTATCAGTCCCGCTAAGTCATTCGAACTAACTGTTGTTATAAGCTCTGTAATTTAAGTTTTTGAACATGTGGCTAACATGTGTGAATTTTAAGGTATTCTCTTGGAAATGAAGCATATTTTACTGCCCTAAACTTACTCTCATTTTTCGAGATGAAGTTGACGTCTCGAACAAGGTTAGCAAAATTGAACATGAAGATGGCCCTTTAGTACCTGAAAAATACTTATTGCAGTCAATCAATATTGATTGCTAAACGCTAACGACACATCCACAGATGATTGAATTTATCACTATTTGCCCGATTAGGAGAGTGAACTAAAAAATCATTATATATTGTAAATTACACAGCTTTGTTTGAGGAAAATATAGAATTTTGAACCATCAGAAATAGAATGTGTAAGTATTTTTGAGATTATGTATTGATGGTATTATACCAAGAAATTGAAAATACACAAAGCATAAACGAGATTTCACTGTGAAATGTTACAGAAACAAATTGAATATTTGACACAAGATTTCATTGACTCTTGGGCTCAGAAAATTCATTGTACCCTTTTGTACATTTGTAAAGCACCCAAGAAACCCCAAGACCCACAAAGGAAACTCGGATGCAGCTACTTCGACGAGACCGAATAGAAAAACCCAAAACATATATCAACTATATCTTCATTCAAAGAATCACTCAATCACACAGAAAGAATAGCTCCAAATCACAGAAGACTTCAAGGGAGACACGAAGAAGACGAAGGAGAAAGCAACCAGAAAGTCTGGGTTCTAGAGAGTTCAAGAGACGGAAGAAAAAAATGAATCGATCAGCTAGGGCAATTGATAAGACACACATATCTATAAAATCTCATTAACCGTCGATATAATTTAGAGGATCCAACGGCCTCGGAGCAGCACACATGGCCTATAGTTGGGCTTAGATTCTTGGGTTTCAATGAATGCGTCATCAGGCATTGGGTGTAGTATCTAAAATTAGGGCCTAACCCAATTTTTCATCATAGCTCAAATTGTTTTGGGTTCAACCAAAATTGGCATCACAATCCGAACAATCTTCACCTTGATGCCAAAGACACAAACATGGCCCAAAATAAAGAAAAATAATAATTTCAGCACATCTTTCATTTAGGTTCCTTAGTTCACTGTATCAAGATGGACCAAATAGCACCTGCAATTCACACGGAATTACCCAGTATCAGTTTTTAGAATTTTCAAACAAGATTTAAACTTGTTAAGAGGGAGTACCTTGGTTCCCATATTTGCTGGATTAAATTCAATTGGGATCTTTTCAAGTATAATAGTATTTTTGTGAATTATATCTCAAATAAAATGCATTCTAACATTTATATGCTTAGTCCTTTCATGAAATACAGGATTTTTACACAAATGTATAGCACTCTGGCTATCTAAGTAAACAACTAATGTGAGTGAAAGGACATTTAATTCACATAACAAACCTTTAAGCCATAATGCTTCTTTTATGGCTTCAGTGGCAGCCACATATTCTGCTTCAATAGTAGATAATGCAACAATAGACTATAATAAAGTAAACATGTAAGATATGGTTGATTTTCTATTGTCCTTGTCTCCCACATAATCAGAATCAACAAAACCCTTTAACATAATACCTTTCTTACAGAGATTAAAACAAGAACCCGTGTTAGAGGACCCCTTTAAATATCTAAGTAACCATTTTAAGGCAGTCCAGTGTTCAGGTCAGGATTGGCCATAAATCTACTTAAGGTATTGATAGCATGAGCAACATCAGGTCTGGTACACACTATAGTGTACATAACAGACCCCACAACATTAGCATAAGGGACTTTTGCATATATTCCACATCAGGTTCATTAACAGGGAACTGATCTTTACTCAAGTTAAAATGACTTGCAAGTAGTATAGTGACAGACTTTGATTCATGCATAACAAATTTAGATAACACTTTTTCCACATAGGCAAATTGTGAAAGAAAAAGAACTTGTTGGGATCTATTTCTCTTAATATCCATACCTAAAATTCTTCTAACATGGCCCAAGTCTTTGATCTCAAATTCAGAGCATAAAGAACTTTTAATGTCATTAATATCACTCATATGTTGGCCTATAAATAGCATATCATCCACATACATAAGCATGTAAACAATCACAAATTCATTTTAATTCTTTTAAAGTACAAACAATGATCAAATGAGGTTCTAAGAAAACCAACTGATGACATAAAGTTATCAAAATATTTATACCAGTGTCTTGGTGATTGTTTAAGCCCATACAAAGATCTTTTTAACAGGCACGCATATTCAGATTTTTAAGCATCAATAAAAACCATGTGGCTGACACATATAAATGGTTTTATCCAAGTCTCCATGTAAAAATGCAGTTTTTACATTCATTTGTTCAAGTTCTAAGTCAAAATGTGCCACTAAAGCAAGCATGACTCTTATGGTTGTATATTTAACCACAGGTAGGAAAATTTCATTATAATCAACCCTAGGTTTTGTGTAAATCCCTTTGCCACTAATCTAGCTTTATACCTGATAGGCTGTTTCAAATTATTTCTCTCTTTTATGTTATAAATCCACTTACAGTCAACTATGAATTTATCTTTAGGCTTAGGAACCAAAGTCAAAGCGTCATTTTTCAACAAAAAGTTCATTTCTTCGTCCATAGCTAATGGCCACTCTTTTGACAACCGACAATTCATAGCCTCTTTATATGTTTTAGGTTCTTTAAAGGCCAGATCTTGAAATGACAATAAGGCAAGAGACAGGTAGTCTCCCATCCTAAGAGGTTCCCTTATATCTCTTTTAACTCTATCCCTAGCTAATTGATAGTATTTTAAAGGATTTTCTACCCAACCCACTTCTTGAACAGGCATTTCTTCCTCTATTTCAGCTTTTGAAACATCTTCATTTTCAGTCTGAACTTCATCAGTAGGTTCAGCGGGTGTTCTAAGCTCCACATGCAGCCTAGTCTCTTCATTTTTATCTCTCACACATTCAGTTTCTTGATGTTTCTCAGACATGCAGGGCATGTCACACTTATTAAAGGTCACATTCCTAGTTGTGATCATTCTAAACCCCTTGACATTCCTATCCCACAACATGTAGCCTTTTACACCCTCAGGATACCCCATAAGAACACATTTTATGGATCTAGGTTCAAGTTTACCAACACTTTAATGGGAAAAGGCTGCATAACCAAAAGTTTTAAGGTGAACATAATCTGGGATTTTTCCGGACCACACCTCTTCAGGGATTCTACCATCTAAGGCACTAGAAGGGGTTCTATTTATGATATACACTCCTGTCATATTAGCTTCTCCCCACTGCACTCTAAGGACACCAGAACTGATCATCATACATCTAATCTTGTCTAGAATGGTCTTATTCATCATTCTAAACCCCTTGACACTCCTATCCCACAATAGCCTTTTACACCCTCAGGATACCCCATAAAAACACATTTTATGGATCTAGGTTCAAGTTTACCAATATTTTGATGGGAAAATGCTGCACAACCAAAAGTTTTAAGGTGAACATAATCTAGGATTTTTCCAGACCACACCTTCTCAGGGGTTCTACCATCTAAGGCACTAAACGGTGTTCTATTTATGATATACTGCTGTCATAGTAGCTTCTCCCCACAACACTTTAGGGACACTGAAATTGATCATCATGCATCTAACCTTGTCTAGAATGATCATATTCATCCTCTCAGCAACTCCATTTTACTGAGGGGTATAGGGAACATTTTTATGCCTAAGGACCCACTAGCCTTGTATAATTGATCAAAATCAGTATTACAGAATTCTAGACCGTTATCAGTTCTTAATATTTTGATTTTCTTCCTAGTCTGATTTTCCATCAAGGTTTTCCAAGCTTTAAATTTTTCAAAAGTATCTAACTTTTGTTTTAACAAAAAAAATCCAAACCTTCCTTGAAAAATCATCAATAAAAGATAGAAAAAATTTATTTTCTTCCTTGAGGAATGGTAGATGAGGGTCTACACAAGTCAGCATGTACATACTCTAACACAGAAGTAGTCTCATGCTTTCTAGTATTAAAGTGAACTCTATGTTATTTACCTAGAGTACAATGCTCACAAAATGGGATTTTTGAAATATTATCTTTTCCAAAAACACTTTTTTTACTTAAAATGTGCAGACCTTTTTCACTTACATGTGCTAACCTGTCATGCCATTTTAAGGTGGCATCAACTTCAGCAGTTGAGGACTCATCAGTGTGACTTGAAATTACCTTAGCTCTGGCACCCTTGAATATTACAAGTGAACCTTTAATTACTTTTAACAGTCCATTACCAAGCTTAGTTTGTAGGCCAATGTCATCTAGATTTCCTATTGAAATTAAATTTCTATTTAAATCAGGGACATATCTTACTCTTTCTAAGGTAAAGATATATCTATTTTCAAATTTCAAAGTCATACCACCAATTTCTAAAACTCTACAGGCTGTATTATTACCCATTATTACCTTACCACTATTTATTTCTCTAAAATTTTCTAACCAAGAACTTTTTGAAGTCAAATGAAAAGTGCAGCCAGAGTCAAGTATCCACTCTTGACTCTGGTCATTATTTTCAGAAAAATTAACAGTATTAAGGTCAGTAATGGGTTATGTAACAACATAAACATCCACAGTTTTATCTCCTAGGGGCTTTACTACGTTACCCTCGTCCACCTTCTTATCTCTATCTTCATTCTTTTTCTTGTAGCAATCTTTAATAAAGTGACCAGTTTTCCACATCCATAGCACTTCCTATTGTCAGTCCTAGAATTTGATCTGGGTCTTCCTTTCCCCCTCTTCTTGTTATTGTTATTTCCTTAATAACTCTGATTTTCATGACTATTACTTTGCCTAGTAAGAGATCTACAGATTCTCAGATTCCCTTCCCTGCCTTTCAAATTTAAGTTATAATTCTTTACTTCTTAAAGAATCTACAAGAACTCAGGGGTCAAGGCATCCCTACCATAATGGCAGTTTTAACATCTTTATAATCTTCAGGTGGTGAGTTTAGAAGAATGATAGCCTTGTACTCCTTAGAGACTTTCTCTCCATCGATGGTTATATCTTGAACTAATTTATTAAAAACGTCAAGGTTATCTTCTAAATCATTGGAATGGTCTAATTTAAAACTGAAGAGTCTTTCCAGAAAAAATATTTTATTTGGTATTGACTTTACTAGATAAAGTTCTTTTAGTTTATCCCACAAAACTTTTGCATTACTAAGTTTCCCAACCTTCTCAACACTTGGTCAGATAAATGCAATATGATAGAGGTATAAGCACGTTCATCAATTTCAGTTTTTTGTTCTTTAGTCATAGTAGTAGGAAATTCAGTAGTAATAGCTTTTGAGACTTTCTGTTGAACAAGGACGCCTTTCATTTTTTGCTGTCAAATGGGGAAGTCCCATTTTCCATTAAAAATCCCAAGTTCAAACTTAGTAGTTGACACTGGGAGTTCTTAATCAACACAAGAAAGTTATTTGAGGTTCAATGTTCAACTAAAAAGGTGGATACAGAATAAAATTTGACAACACTAAGACTCAGACAAGTTATTCAGTATCAAGAAGTTTCAAGAATCAAGAAAATAATAACACACAAAGTATTCAAAATATCAAGAAATGACAATATGATCAATGCAATACACTTCAGGCCCTAAATGCCCAAATTCTTTCGTGAAGATCATGCCTTCAGGTCAAGGCTCAATTTGGGACATCAAAACCAGAAGCAAAGAGGGATATTATGAGTGTATCACACTGAACCAATAAACGAATGCAGTTCACAAAATTTTAACTACAGACGTATATTATAATACACAGGAAGATCTATCAAGTTGTATAGCAATTTACAGCAACAACAATATACATGTAACATATACAACTGAAAACATATTGGATGTAATAAAGGAAAACTAGTGTCAAACCAAAGTAGTAGTCGTGAGTTAAGGTTACCAATAACCAAGAAAGCCTCAAGAATGATGTTGGTCACCCAAGAATCAAGTCTCGAACACTTAGTTTGCATAAAAAAAAACAGCCCTGTGAGAAACTAACCAGTCATCCAAAATAACCAATCGTTAGTGTAACATCAACACAAAATATGAACAAAAGTATGTAAGATCCGTTGACAAAGAACAGATCTAGGGTTTCTCCAAAAAAATCGAACATAAATGAACTCTTCATATCTGACTGTAAGAATGGATTTCTCACAACTAAGTCACCGTCGAACGAAGCCCTAACGCCACTGAGGGCTCTGATACCACTATTATACTAAGAAACTGAAGATACACAAAGTATAAACGAGATTTCACTGTGAAATATTACAGAAATAAATCAAACATCTGACACAAGATTTCATCAACTCTTGGGCTCAGAAAACTCATTGTACCCTTCTGTACATTTGTAAAGCACCCAAGAAACCCCAAGACCCAAAAAGGAAAATCGGACGCAACTACTTCGACGGGACCAAATAGAAAACCCCAAAACATATATCAACCTTTTTCCCTCTCAAAGAATCATTCAATCACACAGAAAGAATAGCCCCAAATCATAGAAGACTTCAAGGAAGACACGAAGAAGACGAAGAAGAAAGCAACCAGAAAGTCTGGGTTCTAGAGAGTTCAAGAGACGGAAGAAAAAATGAATAGATCAGCTAGGGCAACCCATAAGACACATACACACACATATATAAAAGCTCATCAACCGTTGATATCATTTAGAGGATCCAACGGCCTCGGTGCAGTACACGTGGCCTATAGTTGGGCTCGGGTTTTTGGGCTTCAACAAATGCGTTATCGAGCAATGGGGTGTAGTATCTAAAATTTGGGTCTAACCCAATTTTTCATCATAGCCCAAATTGTTTTGAATAATGCTCCTTGTACACTCCATGTTGTACATGGAGTTTGACATTGCTTGCAAATTCAAAATTGAATGAGTGGAAAAGTATTTTTCATTTCAAAACTGGTCATTCGTGTTACAAGAAGTGGCACAATGTCAAACTTAATGTCAAAAAAGTGTACATGTAGTAAGATTGAATTGTTTTTGGGTTCAACCAAAATTGGCATCACAACCCAAACAGATGGAATTCAATCCAATATTGAATTGCATAGTCTTTTACTATATTTTTGTTCTCTGAACTTTATGTTTATTGTTTGAGAAACAGGTTTCCCAGTTGAATGCTGTACTACGTCAGCTACTAATCTTTTATATTTGATCAAAGTTGGCTTTTATATTGCAGATGGGGTTGGTGATGAAATTTATTTCTGGGCAATATCCCGATTTGCATTTAAGTTCTGGTGATACAAAAGTATGAAATGGCATAGGGATGCACGTGTAGAGTATGACACAGAATATGATGTTATTGCATACAACAGAACTCTTGCATGGCGTACATGAAATAAGTTGATCTTTGTCACAAAAAAGAAACAGTTGAAAGTTTTGGTATTGTTATTATATTACTGTAACGTTATGAAGCAAAAAAATAAATTTGAAAAGTCTAATGTGAACAACTTGCAATTTAAAGAATAACACCTACTGAACAAGAACAAATCAAACATTGACATATCATAAGAAAACAGATTCAACATTCAATTTTAAAAAGAAATCTTCCAAAAAGGCATTACGAAACTGTGTCTGGGGCCCTTGTTATTTAATGAATTAGCCAACCCAGAATACTAAAATTTTCCAGAATTACTACAAATAGTGTGTAAAAACCGGTGGTAAACATTTGGATGACATCTAAACGTAATAATTTGGGTCCTTGTTCTACTCCTATGCATTATCCATTACTTCCTCTTCCTTTCTTTCTCAAGTTCCTTGACGAGATCTGAATCCATTTCATAATTTTTGGATCTTTTTTCATTTCCAAATTTGTACAGCTGGCACACCATGTGCGTTCTGGCAGTATCTAGAACGAATGATCTGTGTTTTTCATAAATAAATTGTAGTCGTGCCTGCATACAAATTGAATCCGAATATTATGAAATCACACGACCATGTAGTGCTATGCCTCCAATGATCAACACATGCTATTGTTAGATAATAGATAGCGGTATGTTGGGATCAAGTCAGCCATATTCAAATTCATTGAACAACACTAAATTACAAAATTCTGATGTCATCCCTATTGTGATGCATGTGTATGATAATGGAAGAAATTAATGAAATTGCATATATTGACATCAAGTGAATGAGTAGTATTACTATATATATAATAGTAATTTTGAAATTAAAAAAGTTGAAATGAAAATTGTAGTGATGGGTGTAGTTTCACAAATATGTATCCAAAACCGAAAGAAATCCCAAGAGAGGGTTAAAACTGACCACTCAGGCCCAATTGAGACCATATCTCAAGGTCTTGCAAATCACGTAAGTTGAATAAACAAAGAATACGTACTCTCCTTTCTCTCTCTGAAAAAAATTCATCAAACGGAAAAGAGGCAAAAAGCGAAACGAACCAGAGCCGTACGATTTAGGGTTCATACGAGATGCCGAAGAACAAGGGAAAGGGAGGTAAGAATCGCAAGAGAGGGAAGAACGAGGCTGATGATGAGAAGCGTGAACTTGTGTTCAAAGAAGATGGTCAGGAATACGCTCAGGTTTTGAGGATGTTGGGGAATGGCCGATGTGAAGCCATGTGCATCGACGGCGTCAAGCGTCTCTGCCATATCCGTGGTAAAATGCATAAAAAGGTCTGGATCGCCGCCGGTGATATCATTCTTGTCGGCCTCCGTGACTACCAGGTATTATTATTATTATTATTATTATTATTATTATTATTATTATTATTACTGTTTTGATTTTTCTATTTTGAAGAAATTGAGATCTTAGGTTAATTTAATTTTGGCTCTGTGTATGGATCAATTGGTGGAGTTAGGGTGAATTTTTTTTTTTAAAAATGACCGTGTGTGTCCTAGTCAGCTTAGCCTCACGTTTACATTTACATAAATATAGTTTCCTTTTTTCCCAATTTTTCTTTTCATTTTGTTCATTAATTTTTTTGCAGTTTCAAACTGAGTTTTCTACTTCTATAGAGCTCAACAGTTAAGTGGTTGTGAAAATAAAAATGCACTTTTGAATTCATATAATTTCTCTGCGTGTTCTTATTGGAATATTCCAGCTTTATTAATCTTTTAATTATTGTTTTCTGAGTTCAAAAGTATCGGGGAATTCTATTGTATGTATAGATTTTGCAAAATGAAGTTATCAATCTTTTATTGTTTTGTGAGTTCAAAATTATATTTGGGAAAAATTGCTAATGGATTTTCTGAATTTTCTAAATACCGCAACCATTTGCTTTAGTTTTTCCATGAGCGATCAAAGAAGGAAAGTAGAAAAACTTATGCAAATAAAAGTACATGTTTGAAGAAACTGGAGAAATATTTCAACTCCTTAATTGTATTTCTGCACTGTTTTCGTCGGAATTTGTTACATGGCTTCAAATCTGAATGAAAGATTTTTCCGAATTCAAATACTGAGGCTTATATGTTTCAATTTGGGTGGAGGATTGGGTACAGCATTCTATTTAACCACTTCTTTGATTCCCCTAGGACGACAAGGCTGATGTAATCCTGAAGTACATGCCAGATGAAGCCCGGTTGTTGAAGGCCTATGGTGAGCTGCCAGAGAGCACGAGGCTCAACGAGGGTATTGCTGGTGGACTTGACGAGGAGGAGGATGGTGCTGGTGACGATTACATTGAATTTGAGGATGAAGACATTGACAAAATTTAGTGACTTTGTCCTTCCAATTTATAATATACTTTCGATGCTTAAAATCCAAATACAAATATAGAGTGATATACATCTTACGTGTAATGTTTCAAGTGATGTATTATAATTTATGTGACATTGATGCAATAATATCGAGCTTCTTTTTTTTTTCATTTTCATGTTTAGTTTTTTGAATTGCTGGTCAAATCGCTCAGCCCTATTCATCTTTGGTACAAGAGCACTTGATTAGTGAGCTATGACACACATTTTCAAGGATGGTTACTTATGGACAAACGTCTTGATTGTCTCCGCATTCCAACCCATTAGGGAATTTTTTGTGGGTCGGCATGTGTGTGTCGGTTGTGTAACTAACAAATGGTTATGTCCTGTACCAAGTGTCTCTGGCTTTGCAAAACATGGTCATAGCTAGTGAGAATTTAGATCTGCGTTGGCCTTAACAGCTAATTGTTGGAAGAGAACAACACGTAAAGGAGGTCTGTGGGCTTTGTCAAGGGCTAGTACTCGACCAGGATTTAGCCGGCCTTAAAGAGGCAACGAGATAGACCTTGTATCATCAGGACAAACAACACTGTTGCCCCTGATAGATGGTGTAATCGCTCACAGGATAGCAGCTGTCCATGCTTATCGAGTACTATTATGCCTTGTTCAAGAACGGTAGTGACTGTAAAAGTGAAGACTAGAAACAAGATTTTGGGGACTAGAATCTTTTGCTTTCCTTGAGAAGCGCCAGTTCGTATAGATGAGTTGTGTCACTTGCTTCAGTATCGGCTATAAGCTTACATTGTTGAGGATGAGAATTAAAACAGGAATATAAACGAGCTTGGGTGAATTGGACCACACCGAACACGGTTAAAGAAGAAAAAGACATTTAAAACTTAGTGCAATCTAGTACTACATAACAAACATGCATTTGTGCAAACTCACACCTAGTTCATTTAGTCATGGCAGAAGACAGCGTAAATGCACAAGCCATGGCCATCAAAACCCAACCTGAAGAGTATATATCATTCTACAGAGCTGCAAACATTATTCAGTAGAACTTAGTTTACTTTTGTCCATCTAAGCAGGGGGTTGAGTATGTTAAATAGGAGACTAGGTCTCGTTCACTACCCAGCAAAGATTTCAAGTTCATTCATAAACAGCACTGCTGAAACGGGAGATCATCTGCATCGCCAATATTGAACTCATCAATAAAGTGAACCTCAGAGGATCATCAACAAGTAATTAACCATGTTCTTTGCACACAA
The DNA here is from genome assembly GCF_002742605.1 of Olea europaea var. sylvestris. NCBI lineage: Eukaryota > Viridiplantae > Streptophyta > Magnoliopsida > Lamiales > Oleaceae > Olea > Olea europaea. The sequence goes on from NC_036239.1 coordinate 22,472,747, forward strand.
AACAAGCAAGAAACATAATATAACATAAAACACCAGAAAATCTACCTCTGGCCTCTAAAAGCTTCGTGTTCCTCCACATAGTAGGAATGAAATGACGTTACATAATGAACGATGCTATACAACTCTGGATATCAGTACGATAACCACATTTCAATACATCTAGTAAACAAGAACGACAAGGAAAACTACTATATTTCACTTGTGCCATCTACTGTACTGCAGTTGATGCAGCCCACAAGTTTTATTTTGAATTTTTTGTGATTTGAATATTCTTATGGTAGTTTTGAAATTTCCTTCTCATGTTAGAATTGTATAAAAGGAACCTTGAGCTTTGGTTTTCGAACTATAGTTCTCATGGTATTTCAAAGATTTCCAAGCACTAAAACTGAGGTATTATTGTAAAAGCAAAGCTAGGGTCTGATGAGAGGGAGACTTATTGGATAAACATTTTTGTCTTCCTCAATTGTCTTCAAATTCTTGGTATTCTATGTCAATCAACAAGTCTGTATTCCCAATATTATGTGTGAAACAAAAAGTTTTTAATGCCTATTTCTTGATATTCATGAGTGGATCAACAAAAATTAGAATTTGTTAATGTATTGAATTTTCCATGTTACATTTCCATTCACGCGTCCCCTCATCAACACGACTCATGATGATATTCCTGATAAGAAACTCCCCGCATCAGACAAGGAGCACCAGAGAGTCGGTCTTCAATTGTAAAGTCCTACAAACTGTCTAGTTAAGAAGAAAAAGGATTAGAGAGTGGAATTGACTCTCCAAATGTTGAGAGCACATAAAACTTTTCATAAATTTTCCCTCCTTTTTTTACTTAGCTTATCCCTATTTTATTTTGTCATTTTTCCTTTATTTTAAAAGAAGTGTATGAAAAGTTATAAAAATAACAAATGAAAGCACTAAAATATTACACAGTCTTCCTAAATTTGAAGAGTCAAATTCACTCTCTAATTTAAATTTTAAAATTGGAGAGTTTGTTGGACTCTTCCAAGAAAAAGGTGTTGACTTCCTAAAATAAAGAGATTAAGCCAACAAAAAGCCTATGGAGATGCTCTTATGGTATAATAAACAGCTACGGGCATATCTATAAAATTGACTTCCAATGCAATGACTCTTGTATAAAGTTACGAGAGCAATACAGATGATTAGGATAGACTATTAAGTCATATTGTGCATATGTATATTTCATGTGAAGGTCCCAAGTGCTTCTATTTCTCCAGGGTCAATTTGTCAAATAGCACACTGAACTCTTAGATTCTGCGGCTCGAACATTTTGCTTTTATCACTTTGAAGTCATTAAAAATCTCAAATTTGAAGTGCACTGTGCAACACACATCCAGTGGCACTTCACAATCAGGACTTTCAGCAGTTCGCATTATCATTAAACATTACAAATCAATGAATAGTATGACGATTTTTGGTATTGCAGAGGACCTACAAATCCTCAGAACTATCAGAAAATAGCTAAAACGTGCTGAAACTACAACTTTGATTTCCTTACTCAAGTTCCTTATTTTGTCCGTTCAAAAAAGGAATTTTATATTAATAGCTTCTCTAGAGAGAGAGAGAGAGAGAGAGAGAGGGGGGTGGGGGGTTATGCCTATAGTATCTGCTTAAACCAACAAACGAAAGGCTTCAGAGGACTCACAAATCACTATACTAAAATTAGTACCATATCATTTGAAGTAAATTTGAGAATTATTTACATAAAACATATTGAACTCCCAAACTGTCATTTCTGTATCCTTTCTAAGGTTCACTTGCTATCAATTTTGAGGGTTCAAACCCCCCACCCTTACGCCTTTCCTTTCTTCAGGAAAATGAAAGAAAGAAACAGCCCGACGAGGGAGTGCAAGCCTCAACAACCGTAAATATAAATTACAGAACAACATTATCAAAAACAAGCCTGATTCACACCAAGCCTATCCTTGGTAAAGCTTTCAATTTAGATTCAAATTTGAAACTTGGGCTCAAACTGGCTGGGAATGAACATATATGCACAACATCAAACATTATCAAGTACAATTCGAGGTACAACTCCACTCAGCACGTTGGCTAGCAGTAAATAAATTTTAAATTGTAGATTCACAAACCACATCTAATATCTTAGACCCAAATGAGACTTATTGATTTGTCTTATTTATGGTCCATGTAACTTTAAAACTTGACAGTTGCCATGTCATAACATAAAAAAATATATATTCTTACAACTAAAAGAAGTGCATATGATAATGCAAAATTTTATACTTAGAGATAATACAGTTAGCAAGGCTTCCAAGCATGCTGTGAATTGGAAAATGATAAAGAGTTGAGCTTCAAATCACAGAGAAAAATATTGCTCAATCGTGTCTCCGCAATTCACTAAGCAAAAGACTTGATACCGTTAACTAATGGAATAACAGCAAAAAATGTAGGACGTCAAGGACAATACGATATCAATAAACACATATTTAAATGGGAAAATCTTATGATGTGACAATATTCTTGTACCATGGTCTAAAGCAACTGAAATTGACACTATACTAAATGCGTTCTGGGAAAAAAAAAACAAAAAAACAAAAAACAAACTCTCAATGCGCAAAGAGAAGTTAAATAGAAATCCCTGACCTCGCATTATCTGAGCTTCTCTTTCCCAGCACTCTTCCTAGCTGCCTCGTTAATCTTTTCAATATAGCCTTCAATAGGTGGCGTCAATGTCGCCATAAACCTGTTCACAGGAAAAGGTGTCAAATCTGGTACCAAAGCAGCTGCCTTCAAGTTCTCAGGCAATGCCTCAATTGCTTCCTTCTTCAACCTTAAGAGTGTTGACTCTGCTGCCTGTCTTGCTCTGTGTTTCCTCATCAAAATTCTACTATACTCTTTTGCAAGCCTCCGCCCGTCCTCAACAGTCAGCTCATACTTTGGAATTTTATCAGCGTCAACTGCACCTAAGGTTATCAAATCCATACCTGGAGTCCCAAGTATCATTGGTGAATCATAATCCTTTCCTTTCTTCTTCAGCTTCTGAATCTCCTGCTCACGGGCTTTGCTTATGAGCCCCATTTTCTCTCTCTCAGTTTCCCTCGCCTTTTCTTTAGGCTTCAAGAATCTGACTGGCGAAGTTGCACTCAAGCATTTATCAACCATTTCGTCAAATTCACTTCTCCTTCTAGGTCCTTCTGTTGGAGAAGAAACTGCTGAGCCTTTTTTAATAGTGACCTTTGATCGCTTCAATGCCTGTCCGGCTTTGATTTTGCCCTTCCCCTTTGCTGTTCCACTGACGGAGCATCTTTGAAAATATTGATAGCTTAACGACTCCAAAGATGATTGCAAGGGCAATAATTTCTTGATTTCAGTAATTCGCATCATCTTTCACTAAATCGACCCAATCCTATAGCCCCTATTTTCTCTCTTGGGCAGAAACAATGCAGGTAGTCAAATTTCTGTTGGTACAACACAAAAAGGTAGAATTTTGAACCCGATTCCAATTAGACGAACAAATTTATTTCATATAGATGGAACAAAAACTGTATCTATACATATATCAATATTCAGCATCATGTGCAAGTAGATGAATTAATATCAGCTGTAAACATCCATCCTTTTCTCAAAAAAGCTGAAAAAAACATAAAAGACAATATAAAGAAAATCGTAAATAATCATACAGAAAACCTAAAACAAGAAATGTAAGAAGTGACCATACGTATATATATATATATATCAATATCTGGGAAGGCCGCAGAGGTACCGGTACCGGTGGCGGCGGCGAATTTTAGTGTAGTGATGACTCTTTTGAAACGTGAAACTTCAATTCTAGCAGGGTTTTTCTATGAATTAGGGTTAATTTTGCACATTTGCCTTTTCCCCCTCTATATTTCACAAAATTGTAATATTCAAAAAAGTGTGAAGTATTCTTTTCTAATCCTCTTGAGCAAAAGTTCTTTATTTTATTATTATTATTATTTTTTGGGGGGCCTATCCTTTAAAAACAAAAGAATAAAAGGGGTTTGCACCTAAATCTAAAACGGCCCGTCCCGTTGGTAAATTTTTTGGGTATATCGTTTCGGAAAATATAAATAAATCCCTTTTTATCTTAAAAGAGAGAATGTAAAGTTTATTGTTCATTTTTATTACATAATTTTTTACATTAAATTAGTTTGACAACAGTGAATTATTATATTCAATCACACTTTCACAAGCCTTTCACTACAATGTCACTTCCATTACAAAAATAGCAAAAATTTATTATAAAGTTTTTAAATAAAATTTAAAATAAATATTATTTAATTTAAAGTTAACAAATGTTGTTCTATCATAAAGAATGTATAAATATTATTTTATTAAACCAAATTAAGCAAATAAAATAAAAGAAAGTTACAAAAGTTAAATAAATAATATATAAATACTATTTAATTATTTATTAAAATTGAAAAAAATTAATTTTTTTTACCATAAAAGAATTAAGAATAATTTTATATCGAAATATAATATGAACAAAATTATCCCTCCTAAAAATTAAAAAAACCGAACATTCTCGTAATAAAATATTTTTGCATGTAAATTCAAAACATTTTCCTACCTTATAACATCACGTACTCCAAAAAATCACTATAAAAAAAAAAACCCCCCCTAAAAAAAAAAAAAAAAAAAAAAAAAAAAAAAAAAAAAAAAAAAAAAAAACTCTCCACAAAAAGATAGTCTCTCATTCCTTTTAGAAGGAGTGAAACCTCTGCTTTCATAGAGTTTCCTCTCAAATAGGTGAAAAAAAAAATTTCTTATTTATTTGTTTTGTTGATATTATAGATAATTTTGTCTATATAAAATTTTTGATTTTTACTTTTTTTAATTATAGTAAATTTTTTATTAATATTTAATTTTAAAAAATTAAATATATCTAAATATTTACTTAAAAATGTTGAAGTTAATATTTTTTTAATCTATAAATAGCTTTTACAATTATAATTTTTTTATTACTTTTAAATAATTTGAAGTGATTATTTTATTTATAAGTAACTTTTTACATTCTAGATAATGTAATCTTTTTATAAATATTTAATTTAAAAAAATTAAATACATCAAAATATTTACTTAAAAATCCGTGCATAGAGTGAAGCGAAAAAAAATATTATGTTTTGGAATTTTTTCTTATTTATTTATTTTGTAATTTGTTTTGTTGATGTTATAGATAATTTTTTTTTATTTAAAATTTTTATGAATTCTTTTCTCTTTTTTTTATGATTGAAGTTAATTTTTTCAATTATTTTTATCTCTTTGTGAAATGAGAATTTTTTTTCTATTTAAAATTTTTTCAATATTAATTTTTTTATATTTAAAATTTTTTCAAATTTTTTCTATTAGTGAAGGTGGAAATTACTGATTTTTTTGCACAAAGCTGGATTGTTTATTTTTGTCACATACGTTTTCACATTCAACTGTTTTGAAATAGATTTGGTAAAATTGGTTTGGTTTTTTATTATATTATAAAAAATATAAAGTAATTTACCATTTATCACTCTTTCAAGTCACTCATTCTCCATCATTCAATTCAATCGTTTAGTTTTCATGAACAAAAAAAAAAAAAAAAAAAAAAAAAAAACACCCCAAATTTTTTTTTTTTTTTTTAAAAAAAAAAAAAAAAAAAAAAAAAAAAAAAAAAACACTCCAAATTCTTATTTCTTTTTGTGGGAAAAAATATTGCGCAATCCTCATCTCAATTGTAGGGAAGAAAATCGTAGAATTTGTGATGATTATCTTTGGGTATGTTCTTGCAAAATTATTATTTTTGTTTGTATTTCCTTTTTTTAGTTTTTTAAGATTTATTTAAGGTATGTAGTTTATATTTTTATGTATAGATGAAAATCTAGCTTGTCTCATCTTCCTCTACCTAGATGTGAGGTATGTTCTTGTCTCTGTATATACATGAAAATTTAACTGGAGTTTTATTTTTTCTTTGATATGGCCATGAAGTTTATGTTTTTGTTTGATGTTTGCTTTCTTGTGGATTTATTTCTTATTTTCTTCAGCTTTATGTAATGTAATATATGTTTTTTTTTTTTTTTTTTTTTTTTTTTTTTTGGTTTTGTTGAGTGCATGAAAGTTAGTTAGGTCTTTTTTTTTTTACACTTATCTACTTGAGAAGCTTAAATTTTTTTATCATTATTTTTTACATATAATGAGGCTTACAAGAGTTTGCTTTAGGTATGTTTGGAATCTTTTTGGTCCAGATAGTAGTGTTTACAGTTCTGTTGTCGTTTGCATTTATAAAAAGGATTGTTGATTTGTTCAGTTGTTTAAAGACGTATATATTGCCCATTTGTAATTTCTTTAAGAAGTGAAAAAGAAATTTATAATATGAACAAAACAAAATTAAAAAAAAAATTATGTAATTAAAAAAAGTTAAACAAATTAAAGTTAGAAAATGAAACAAAGAATATATTAATATTATTTGATTAAAATTGAAAAAAAAAATTATCATAAAGAGAAAAGAATTAAAAAGAATTTTTTAAGTCCAAAATTAAAAAAAATTATAATATGAACAAAATAAATTTAAATAAAAAATAAGGAATAAAACTCTTCGTGGACGAAGGAATCTCTCCTTTTGAAATGAGTGTTTCAATAGATGAAAATTTATTTTATTTGTCTATTTAATTTTTAAATTTTTTGTTTATATTGTAGATAAATTTTTTTCTATTTAAATTTTAAAAAAATTTTCTCTTATTGAATTTAATTTTTTTAATTATTGCTTTTCTCTTTTTCAAAGGACAATTTTTTTCTATTTAAAATTTTTTCAATATAAATTTATTCAATGTAAAATTATTTATTTTTTAAATTACTGATTAATTTATTTTTTAATTTTTTTGTTGGTGTTATATATAATTTTTTTCTATTTAAATTTTTTTTTAAATTCTTTTCTCTTTATGATTGAATTTAATTTTTTTAATTACTGCTTTTCTCTCCTTCAAAGGAGAAATTTTCTTCTATTTAAAATTTTTTCAATATAAATTTGTATGATTTAAAATTATTTCAATTTTCTTCTACTAGTAAAAATTATTGCTTTTTTTTTTTTTTTTGCACAAAGCTTAACTCTTCATTTTTATCAATACTATATTGAATCATTCAATTTCAAAATTAATATCACAAATAGCTTACCTCAAATGATTATTTTTTTAATTAATTGAATCGCTTCTTTTTTAAACACCAAACTCATATTAAAATTAAAAACGTTAATATGACGTTCAAAATAATCCTGCCCGTGCGATAGACTAGTAAAAGAATAAAGAAGTTTGTACTAACGGAGCAACTTATCTTCGACATAGATAATGAGAGGTAGGGATTAGGAGATTGTATGAAAAGTCCATCCTAGACTAACACTTTAGAGCTGTGACTTTTTATTACAAGGAAGCATAATTGTTTTTAGATTAGTTTCGACGTATCTAACGTTGCATGTATTTGATTATTTGTTGTTTATTTTGTTATGTGGATAATAGAATGTTCATTGACAGCTTGTCCAGTGCACCTAACAACCAATGGTTTATATAGCATTTTTTTTAAGTAAATTTGACATTTTACATGTAAGAGTGGCCACTATGTTAATACTTTCAAAAAGTTTCCATTGAAGGCCAAAAATAACCGTGAATAACTTACTGAATATTTATTCAAATATAAACAAAATCAAGTGCATTAGAAATACATAGGCCTACACTTCATCACAACAACACATGCCTCTTGTACAGAATACGCAACTGTTGGAATGATGATTATATGATGAATTTGGCACTAGATAGCATACAATCACTCAGTTCCAGCAATCTTCTTCTTCAAAACTTCAATGTCTTCTGCCAGTTCTTTTCTACTCGACTGCAAAAATAAAATATGACGAATTAGCATTAGAAATCTATGCGTTTTTCCAAATTATGGGATTTAGAATCTGAATGAGGAGAGGCATTTACAGAATAAGAATAAGTGTCCATGTGGAAATGGTGTGCCAAAATTGGGAATGAAAATATATGTTAGCAAAAAGAAATTCTTCGGATCACAGAAACTGATAATTATTAATTTTTCAAAAGATCCTTTTTATAATAGTCAAGGCGAAATATATCCCCCCAGTCAAATTTTGTCTAAAAAGCCCTTTTTTCCTTTCAAAAGTCACTTTTATCGTCCTCCACTGCCTGCCTCCTTTCGCTTCTTACTCACAGCCAGGAGAGCTAATCGAGTGCTCCTGGTTAAGGCAACAATGAGGGGAGGGGTGAACGGGGATGGGAGAGGTGAAACAAATAAGGGCAGGGAAAGGACACAGATCTGGGGAGAGGTGGAGGCAAGGAAGGAATCTGATACAAGGGTGTACTGAAATTTTAAGCTGATTTAAACATGCTCTAAGCCTAAAAAAGATTAAAGTTAATTTTATCCAACTTTATTAGCCAACATTTCTGAGGTTTTACAGAAGTTCTTTGGGAGTTTAGTTGAAGGACTAGCTTTTTCAAAAGTGAAGTCTTTACTTTTTATGCACTTTCACTTTTTTTAAGGCTTAGCTGAACATGCACTATATCTTTTTTATCTTAGAATCCAGCTTGAGATACACAAGAGAGAGACGAGAAAGATATCTGTTTTTATTTTATATTCATAGAAGCCAATAAGTTTGCAGAAGGTTTATGGCCGCTAACTAAAAAAGCATTTTTTATGCATTATAGCCCACACGAATGGAGAAATCATACCTTGAAAAGAAGGTAACGGTACACAAACCATCCAGTGTATCCGAGACCAACCAACTCCATGATCTTTGGAAGCTGAAATAAATTTTAACAGACAATATGATACCTCAGATTATTAAAAGAATATCAACCAAAAAGTAACTGAATTTTTCTCGGATTTACTATTTGTACAGAATTTTTTGCCATAATTGTTTACAGATGCTGTGGTGGCAGCAAAAACTGTTTTTTGCAGCTGACATCCAATGACAGAATGCCAGCATTCAGTCAAAATTTACTTAAGTTTTTCTATACATATAACATGCTCCATTTTTTATACAATCACTTTGCTAGTTAAAATGGTAACATAGGAGAAGAACCCACCAAAGGGACCGAGTTAACTGCGCCAACAATAATGGAAGCTAACCAAGTTGCCAAAATTGCCCCTACTCCATAAAGAAGTACTGTAGACTTGTTTTCAACAGCATCCCACTTCAAAACGCGATGTCAAGAGAAGAGTCATCGAACAACAGGAACATAAATCTGAGAATAAACAAATTGAAGAGGAAGCCAAAAAACTGTTTTTGCAAAAATGACGTGTAGTTACCTTTTCTTTTAGGTCTGTTAGTAATTCATTAGCATCAACTGCAGATGTCTCGTCTGATGATGAGGCTTTGACCAGGAGACAAGAAGACCTCCTCGACTCTGTTTAAAAATAAAACTAAGCTACATAACCACAGAAATATCAAGAAGTGAAAGGCCTATTTAGAGAGCAAGCAAAATATGACCTTTGTAAATGGAAGTATGTGATTTGAACATTAAACACTTGACATTCACTGATTATCTTAATCCAAGGGATAATGAAAAGGAGAACAATACGGAGAGACATTCGCATTCATTTTTATTAGGGAAAATTGCAGCCGAGGTACCAAACCTTTCGTTTATTAGCAGACTTTGCCCAAACATTTAGTTTGTGCCACCGTGAGTACCAAACCTTTAAAAAATATGCAGCTCAAGTCCGTATTAATGGTTTCCGTCAGTTTGACCCGAAAAATTGTCAGTTGACTTCAAAAATTAAAAATATAATAATTTTGACCACATAAGGTAAGGGTAAAATTGTAACTCTATAATTTTAATATTAAAAAAACAATTAAAAAGGGAAAAAAAAAAAAAAAACCATCTCCTCCTTCATTTTCCCCATTTCAGACTCCCCATCCAAGCCAGGGCTTTCTTTCCCTTGTGAAATTACATCGGCAGTCGATTTGAGCACCCCATCAAGGACCTGTCCAATGGATTCAAGCGAACCTTGAGTAGCCGACGCACCAGACTCGAGCGAAGCCGGGAGTTCCTTCACAGCACGGCTTGCGGATGACCTCTGACTCCTTCCTAAGACCCAATCCGAATTCCCTAAGATCCCGCCTATATGCCTCTAGCACCGACTCGGATTGCGTCGCAAAAGTCTTGATCAGACCCCCAAAACTCCACCCATCGCCACTATTACCAGATGAATCAGACAGGCTTTTGGGTGGCGGGTCTGTGTGAACTGGATCCTGATCAACATCATCGGGATCCTTATTCCTCTGCGGTGGGGATTCGAATTCCGGGTCATGGGGGGTTTCCGCGTTTTAGTTTTGGAGAATCTGAATCCTCTGACAGAATGGATTTGAAGAAATTCCTAGTGTTGATTAAAAATGAATTGAAGGATCGAGCACTTGAGTTTTGGCCATTGTTAGAAAATCAGGTAAGACCCGAGGGTGGTGGTGTGGGCGGATGGTTTTGATTCTGGGGTGAGGGGATTGGGGAAGATGAAGGAGGAGATGGTTTTTTTTTTCCCCCTTTTTAATTTTTTTTTAATATTAAAATTATAGAGTTACAATTTTACCCTTACCTTATGTGGTCAAAATTATTATATTTTTAATTTTTGAAGTCAGCTGACAATTTTTAAGCTCAAACTGACGGAAACCGTTAGTACGGACTTGAGCTACATATTTTTGAAAAGTTTGGCACTCATGGTGGCACAAACTAAAGGTTTGAATAAAGTCTGCTAATAAACGAAAGGTTTGGTACCTCTACTGCAATTTTCCCTTTTTATTAAATAATTTCACTCTGATTGTGCAGGATCAGAGCCTAAAGTGGTGTTTAGAGAAACTCTCAGTATACAATCACCTAAACAAGTATTAAAATTCTTACTCAAAGCACATGAAACTTCCCAATAGGGAATTATCTTCGGACAATGGAGTTTAAAGTTTCAATTTCTCGGATCAAAATTACACATTATGATTTGATCGACAGGGAAAACTCTTGTATAAATAGCCAAAGTATCATAATTTATAACAAAAGAACTTAATCCTGATCATAGTCTTCATTTCTCTCAATGCCAGTGAATGTCAATCATTTTGAATTCTCAATATCAATACGAATCATATGAGAACTATCTTATCGTATGTAGCTCTCAAAAAAGAAAACTTCAAGGTCTTTGGCAAATTAATCTCGTTCATGAGAAGAAGAATCTGTGAGAATTAATTCGTGCATTGCTACTTATAACTATCGTAGACTCGTCTTATTGGTTTCAAATTCTGCAATCCATCATATCAGCCCTTTCCACGCCACTGAAATTATTACAATTATAAATGCTGGTTTATCAAGTACGCACAAGAAAAGAGGATTATGCAGAGCATAACATTGACAGGGATTAAAAAAAAAAAAAAAACAACAAAAAAAAAAACCACTGAATATACTAAAGAAACAATAACAATTATTACTAATTCATCTTTTAAGATATTCCTGAAAAGTAGAAACCTAAGTGACGAGACTATGCGGAGCATAACACAATTTCAGAACCTATGCAGTGTGGCTTTGGACACTCACATTTAAGCACAATTGTAATAACTCCAAGATTTTATTAGAACTCCCCCAACAATCCAAAATCCCTCTGTCACAAAAATGTGAAAACTCGTCCATCATAAAGAACTATTGGTCTAGATTGTTAGCTCTTGCTGATTATATGACATATTTATCAAAAATGTTTCTACCTAACCAAGAAACAATATAAAAGTTCATGAGTCAAAAAAATAGAATCAATGCCGAAATTTACTACGTAAAACTTAAGGATCAAAATCCAGTATTCAAGAAATCAATGGGGATCGACCATATTTATTGAGAAGATTTCACACAGACAAATTAGGACAAGAAAATGTTTCGATTTGGACAGAATTAAAAAGACACATATGGTAGAATTATAAGAACAGAGTACGACCTAATTGAAATGTATACATTAAATATCCGAGAACTATGGAACAAAGGATTATCCCGGAGCTATTGACCCAAAGAGAATAAATAAAGAAAAAGTCGAACTTTACCTGAAATTGGCCTGAAGGAAGTGGAGAAAGCTGAAGAAGAGAAACGGGGAGGCAGACACGGCAAGGGGGAGCTGTGGACGGTGGTTTTGGTGGGGAGACAATGTAGCGAGACGGCTGTCGCCGCCATGGAAGTGGAAGCTGCCGCTGCCATTTGACGGCTAACGACCAACGAAACTCCTCTCTTTTTTGCTTAGCCTCTCCTTTTCTATCTCTTTTGATGCAAAAATCCCATTTGGTGCAAAGATTTTCTTTGTAAATTATTGTTATCCACAATGATTTCTGTCTTTCCCGGATACAATACCCATATGATTTCGTTGCGTGACATGTGGAAATTTGCAGATTCTTGATTGGATGATTTTCTATCCTCATAATCTTCTTTGTCTTAACTTCCCCAATTTCGAACACAATCGACACGGGGTACCATGTGCTGCGAGCGGCTTGCAAGTGTTAGTAACAGTGGAAACGGACTGCAAAAATTGAGATTTAATGAACACCAATTTAAAGTATAATACAAGATCGTAAAATACCACTAACAAAATTAAAATAAAAGTTGAATTAAGCAGATGAACAACGAATTTTATTAATATGGAGAGAATTACAACTGAACAGCAACATACTTCAATAAAACTGATAGAGGAACTTTGTATTTATAGTACACGTGGTCTAGACCTAAAAAATTCTCAAAAAGATAGAAATATATAATTCAATTAGACTCCAATTTGAGTCACACTTCTAACAATCTCCACCTTGACTCAAATTTCGGTACAACGAACAAAACTCCTAGATTTCAAATTCGTCTGCAACAAAATGAACTAATCAATCTCCTCAACGCAATAACCAAACTCTCCATCACCAAACCATCGTCCGCTGCACGATGTCCACAAGCGGCACCCGAACCCAAAACCCGGGTTCCCGAAATTCCACCAAGGAATTACTATTGACCAAATAGGGTCGAAGCACACCCTGTAGCAGAAACCATACGACATGCTGGATCAGAAGGTCCCTTACCAATATTGTCACCTTCAATGATTTCTAAAGCATTACATACATCTTCAAAACTGTACCTACGCTCCATGAGTCCATTGACATCACAAGAACACAGTGTGTCCTCTAAAATTGGTGGCAAAGTAGAATCACTAACACTCCCTTGAGCAAAGTTCTTAACTGATCCAGAGCCAAACCCGAGAGGTACTGTATCAAATTGAATGTCTACCGCGATACTGAACTTGTCCAAATGTCTCTGAACTGGTTCTAAGCTCCCTTGTAAGATGTATAACTGGGAATTTCTCCATCCCTCCAGTACAACCCGGACACCCCTTCGAACCTTCAAGACTCCATCTCCACCAGAAAATTTGTACCCCTTTTTCATCCAAGGTATTCGGTGATATGAGATTCTTTGTCAAGTCTGGAACATGGCGAACATGATCAAATGTCCTCACTATTCCATCCTTTAGCCTCAATCTAACCCAACCAATTTCTGCAACCCGACAAGATTGGTTGTTTCCCATGACAACTCCACCTTATTTCACCGTCTCATATATTTGAAACAAAGTCTTATTGGGACACATGATACGAACAAGCAGAATCCAGAATCCACTCCTCGGGTTTGGATTCCCGTCAGACACAGCCAACATCACATCTCCATCATCATAATAATTTTCAGCAATATTAGTCTCATTCGAATTACCTGATTGCCCCGCATGATTTGCATGTAAATCACCTTTACCCTAAAACTTGTCCCAATCTTTCTTGAAGTATAATACAAGATCGTAAAATACCACGAACAACATTAAAGTAAAAGATGAATTACGCAGATGAACGACGAATTTTATTAATATGGAGAGAATTACAATTGGACAGCAATGATACTTCAATAAAACTGACAGAGGAGCCTTGTATTTATAGTACACTTGGTCTAACCCTAAAAAAGTCCCAAAAATGTAGAAATATATAATTCAATTAGACTCCTATTTGAGTCACAATTCTAACAGCAAACTCGTCTCACTAACGAGGTGAACTGGCTCGACTCATGTCCTAGGCAGAAAGCGAAGGAAAGCGAACAGCGAATCACTTATGCAACCTACTTGTCCGCTAGCGAACGATTCATATTTAGCTACAAAATGTAATTTTCGACCAAAAAAGACAAGTCACAAGTAACTTTTGAGTTGGCTAGAGAGGATCTTAAGGAAGAGGATTTTGTTTCCACCGAGCCAAAACAATATGTCAAACCAACCACAGCCCCACTACTTTTTATTCTATTAGAAATCATTGAATGAAAAACAATTTATAAAACTCCATTAAAGGAGAAGGGGAATTACAATGGAACACTCTATTAAAGGAGGAAATACACTTCATAATTAGAGGAAGAAAACACTCCATGAAGGAGGAAAGAAACCTCCATGGAAGGAGGGATTGGAAGATACTACACTCCAATGATCTAAAATTGCCTACACGGTGTTGTATTTATAGAGTAAAATGGCTAGATTAATTAACTAACTAATTGACTGATTAACAAGCTAATCATCTAACTAAGTAACAGGCTAACAACTACAACTGGAGATTGACGTTCTATTAAGATGGAATCTAAAATGAGCTAAAAGCTTCTGGATTCTTGGCTGGAACTGAACTGATGGAGGGACTCTGCTGATGTATGGTGCACATGTATTCCAACACGCCCCTCCTGAAGATGGACTATAAAGATCAACAATAGTCCATCTTGAAGATTAAAGTGTGAAACATGGATGCAAGTGCAAGTGCACTTAAGAAGCCTTCTTCATTTGCTGCTAAGAGCGGTAATGTTGTTGTTTCCAAGAAGAAAGAAAAGTTTGACTCTGACAATGAGAGCAGTTCTAATGAAGAAGATGTTATAGATAAGAAGAGAAATGAGTCAAGTGATGATTCTGGCTCGGAAGATGAGTTTAGCTCAAACGAGGATGTTGGTGCCGCTACAAATGGCTCGGTGGATTCTGAAACACCAGAATACGAAACAACGAAGGCAAACCATGTTGTTGGTATCAAACTGAAGAAGATGTGTTGAACTAGTGGATGATCTAAAGCCAAATTTATCTTCAAATTTCATCAACTTTTATACCAGTAAAATGCCAAAATAGAAGAGATCATAAATCTGCTTTCACTTGAGCAAAAACATAGAAAATGAGAGGAATTAAATCTTGGAAAAAAAAAAAAAAAAAACAGCAACAAGAAGCACTCTGCTCTGATGCCATATTAGAAATCATTGAATGAAAAACAATTTATTAAACTTCATTAAAGGAGAAGGGGAATTACAATGGAACACTCCACTAAAGAAGGAAATACACTCCATAATTGGAGGAAGAAAAACACTCCATGAAGGAGGAGAGAAACCTCCATGGAAGGAGGGATTGGAAGATACTACACTCCAATGATCTAAAAATTCTTACACGGTGCTGTATTTATAGAGTAAAATGGCTAGAGTAATTAACTAACTAATTGATTGATTAACAAGCTAATCATCTAACTAACTAACAGCTATAGAGATTGACGTTCTGTTAAGATGGAATTTGGAATGAGCTGAAAGATTCTTGATTCTTGGCTGGAACTGAACTGATGGAAGGAATATGTTGATGTATGGTGCATGTGTATTCCAACATGTTCCAAGGTTTGGCACTCTGTTGACATTTGTTTTTTTTTTTCGCTGAGAAAGCAACGTCTTTCCCGCTTCGATACTCATCCCTTGAACCCCAATGTTCATGAGATGAGCCAACTCGCAGGGCTAGTCAAGTTGAGCCCAAAAGTAGACGAGTCAAGCTACTCGACTCGCCTCACTACACCTCTGCGTTCAAGAAAGTTGTTAACTCAATACAATAATTGGACACATGAACCCAAATGGTTTCATTGCATGACTTGTGGAAATTTGAAGATTCCAGATTGATTGATTTTATCCTCTTTTTCTCAACTTCACCTTTTTTCCAGCACATTCAAGCAAAGCTGTCAACTTGACCCGATTGTTGACCTTTAAAAGGATTTTGAATAAAGTTCGGTTCAACCACAAGAAAATGGATTTTTCTTCGAGTTTTGCAATTCAAACAGGGCTCTAGCATATCTCCAAGAAAATTAGCCTTTGCTTAATTGGTTCTAGAGGTTTGCACAGGGTTAATCTTAAACACTTAAGAATCACACACGCCAAATACTCAATTAAACTTGATACTAGATAGTCGACTTAATTTAATAGATGATCCAATATTTATTTAGTAAATATATTTTTGACATTCTGCTTGATACTACGTAGAAATTAAATATTATAGACAAAACTCTATAAGACATTTCTTTTAAATATGTTCTTGACATTCTGCAGATAATCCATTAAAAATAAATATATTAGACAAAAATCTGAAGACCTCTTTCTCCATTATAATTTATAATATTTGTAAAGGGCATTTATAGATTATTATCATAGTCAACTTGTTCAGATTATTAGAGCTACAAATCACAAGTTCTTTCTAGGGGTTACTTCTGCTCTTTGATTTGGAAAGTCACTATTAGAATATTGTTCTATGTTAACGTGGAAGATATTAGGTCGAGAGTTTCAATAGGGAAAGAAAAAATTTGTATCAAATATATATTATACGTAATGAAAGTGTTAGCCATAACACAAAATGATCGTTACTTTACCATTGTTTATATTCGACCATTTTATAGTAAAATTACGTATTGACAATCCAATATTTTGTCCCCAGCCATTTCGGACACACGATGCAAATTTT
Organism: Olea europaea var. sylvestris; assembly: GCF_002742605.1. Lineage (NCBI taxonomy): Eukaryota > Viridiplantae > Streptophyta > Magnoliopsida > Lamiales > Oleaceae > Olea > Olea europaea. Next base: position 22,489,529 of record NC_036239.1, read on the forward strand.
ATTTAAAGTTTCACACTCAAAAAGATCAATCGTGTAGAGGGTATCAATTCATTTTCTCATGACTTCTTTACGACATTCAAATTGATGTGTTATAGATACAATAGAATTACAGGCCTAATGCGTTCTAACATAGTGGCTCTTCGCTCACTTGGTGCCTTTGCCTGCTTTTCGTTTCATATGTTCCTTGAAAAAATATATATCAATATATTCATAGATTAAAGAAAGTCAAGCGTGAATAAATATTTACATAAACAAGCTCAATAATAGTCTCCACGTGTCAACTGGACAAAACATTACCTAAATGCTAATTACATGACTTCCATTTGGAACATCCAATTTTATATATAAAAATTACCTACAAAATGACAAGGGAAATATGATTTAAAAAGTCCTCTAGGTTCTTGTCAACAATTCCTCCATAGTAATTTGTTAATAAAAGATTAAACTTTCTATTGTAAAAACAAATATAAAAGAAGGAAATATTTTAATTTTATAATAATATGTTTTACTTGTTCAATGAAACAATAGGGGTTGTTGATAAGTCTATTTCTCTACTCTTGGAAGTAGCCTATAACTAGTGGGCATGATTTTTTTGTTATTGTTTTTCTCTTCAAATAAAGTTGAAAATATGCAAAGGTCCCAAATCTATTGAATTTGAACAAGACTAACCCTTTTCTTTTCTTTTCTTTTTTTCTTTTTACATAAAATGAAAATAGAACATTTACTTCTTCCGTGCATCCTCTAGGAGGCAATCTTACTCTAGATTCTATAATCAACCATTGGAACATGCATGAGTTCACGATAATAAAGGATAAAGTGTTCTACTTCAAACTTTATCTTCAGCCAGCACATGTTCATTTCAAAAAATAAAAATAAAAATTCTAAGACTCATATGTTTTTCTCACAAGAATAAGAAAAAATAAAACAACTAATTGAACACAAAATATCGTTTGGATCTAAATTCAACGTTGAATTTGAACAAGACTAACCCTTTTCTTTTCTTTTCTTTTTTTCTTTTTACATAAAATGAAAATAGAACATTTACTTCTTCCTTGCATCCTCTAGGAGGCAATCTTACTCTAGATTCTATAATCAACCATTGGAACATGCATGAGTTCACGATAATAAAGGATAAAGTGTTCTACTTCAAACTTTATCTTCAGCTAGCACATGTTCATTTCAAAAAATAAAAATAAAAATTCTAAGACTCATATGTTTTTCTCACAAGAATAAGAAAAATAAAACAACTAATTGAACACAAAATATCGTTTGGATCTAAATTCAACTCTTTCTATCCTAATTGAATTAAGCAAGAGCTTGTCTAGATTTATCAAACACTATCCCTATTCCCTAACCAATCACAATGTCCAAAGACCATAGTGAGGTTAGAGTTTAAACTCGGCATATTAAGGAGCCTACTTTTATGACATTTATTTAAGAATCTAAATTGAAACTCAAGGTTTGATCAGACTTATCATATTGTATTGAGGATCCACACGCACGTGCGCGCGCGCGTGCATATATATATATATATATATATATATATATATATATATACCTGGATAAGAATTGTATTGATGGGCCTATTTTCGTGCCAATTTTTTCAAGAATTTATATATAAATTTATACATATATTATTCAACGACATAGCCAACACAGGCTATATGTGAATTGTGATTAAACAAACTTAGTACAACTCAAAAGAGCTCCTTGTGCCACGTTAAGGTGGCGCCCTGTCTTCCTATAGAATATCCCAAAGCACCCCTCCCATGACCAAATATATTATCCATTTTTCCATTCTATAATCATATCCCTTCAAATTCTAGGCAATGCCAATGGGATCACAACCGCAAAATCGTGTAAATCTTGAATCATTCGTTGCTGCAATCTCTTTTTAATGACATCCCAGTTTGCATAATAATTAGGAAAAACTGTCATTCAACCCCGTGGCATTGCTAGATTAATCACTGAAAGGGTTTTGTTTTTCTCCGAGAAGATCAAGTCCAAATATCAAACTGTTTTAAAAATCAGATCTTAATGTACAAGATTTTCGAGGTCGAATGAAAGACAGAAGAGGCAATACTGTAAGTGTTTGATGGGTTCTCAAAGAATTTGGGATATCATTTTAATAATGTTTTGTTGTTCTTGTTTACTGCAAAATGTTCAAGGATCAAAAGTTTATAGCAGGGATTCATTGAATTCTTTTGTTTATGATTATTCATTCAAGAAAATTTCAAGGTTTCGTACTGGAAAATTGTATGATATTTCTCTTCCTTTGAATTATTCGGGCATGAAAGTTTCAATTCTTCGTACAAGAACTCGCAGTTTATGGATGAAGGGAGCTAATTTCAGTTTTTTTGATATCCCAACAAGGATTTTACCATGGCCATTTTCTAGGAGAGTTGATTTAGTCTATCAAAATCTAGGTAATTGGTCGACTTTGTATTATAACGTGTCGAATTATACTTTTGTTGCTCCTGTGTTGGGGTTGTTGGCCTATGATTCGAGTACTAGGTCACCACATTATGACCTGATAGAGCTAAATCTCATGGGGGATAATCCAATCGTAGTTCGTTTTCCTAATGTTTCTTTAAGTGTGGGGATGAAATGCGTTCGGTTTAGTACTAATGGCACGGTGCAATTAAGCAATGTTACCGGGAATAATTCATGTATGGCTCGTGGACACGGGCATTTCTCTATTGTCGTTCCATCTCGACCATCTGATGAAATGACGAAAGAGCGCGTTTGGAGGTGGTGGGTGATTGGATTTGCAGGAGGAATTGTGGGATTGATCTTGCTTCTTGTGGTTGTGATTATGGTATACAAATTGATTAAAGGGGGAAAAATCAAGAAAATGGAGAGACAATCTGAAAGAAATGAGGTTTTGGATACTATTTGGATTGGGAGAAGTAGAATGCCTTCAGCTTCAGGTATCAGAACTCAACCAGAACTTGAAAGTTCTTATATTCCTTAGCCTGGATTTCCTCTTTTCCTCTTTTTTTCTTTTTCACATTGATAATGGTTCTTGATTCATTTTATTGAAAAATTGAACATATTTTTTTATCGTAAGTTTTAAATTTCATGTATTTATTCGATTATTAGGATTACATAGTATCTGAATTGTTTAAACAAAGATTATCTCTTGCCATTGCTTTTCTTTAGTAACTGTGGATTAATTAGACATTACCAAACTACGATCTAAGATTATACGTAGGGTGCAACAGAAGTTGTGAGAAAATGAATATTTTTTGGTCATGCATTCTAAATTTCGTGTATTTATTCGATCATTAAGATTACATAGTACGTGAATTGTATAGCCAAAGATTATATTTACCGTCGTTGTATTTTAGCTACATATTCTGTAAAGTGGTATAGATTATTCACGACAACATTAAATAAGAATAAAATTATAATGTTCACTTAAAGCAATAATATTTGAGATTATGCACAATATATCGAGTCATACGGAATTTTCCGTTCTCTACCCTGATCGACATATTATCTTCTTTTAGTACAATTTAATAATGTGTATCAAATATGCTCTAGAAAATTAATTTTCTAATTTAAAGGTAGCCAGCCAGTTGGTCCAACTTGAATAAACTTTGTCCAGTGGAAAACAACAGAAATTGCAAGCCTGCTAATACACAATAATCTAAATTGATTGACTAGAAAACTTAACCTCTATGATTGGGTTCGCATAAGTAGAAAACAAATTAAATAATCAACTTCAAAAAAAAAAAAGTCAGTAGTTCAATTTGTTGGTTAAGATATTGCTTTCTTGAAAAAATAATGTGTAGATGATTAGATATGAAAAGATTCCCACTTGAACTACCAATTAGTGTATGTTTAAAGGTTTTCTCTTCTATAATTGGATGAAAACTGCCAAAAAGGGATTGATCTTATATAGTATATGATAAAGTTTTAACCTGGTTGTTTACGTGTCACACTCGTTAAATTTTTTCGAATTTGCGATGGACTATGAAAATATAAATACGGTAAAGATTCATGTCATAAGATGTAACAGAATTCTATCTTGACTGTCAACTTATCAAACCTTTTATTCAAGAATGGGCCGACTATGAAAACATGTGGAGTTCTTAATTATTCGTATAAGATGCATATCGTAAAATATGACAAATTTTGCACTAACTATTGACTGCAATCCTTGTACTTTATTCAAGATTGAAGAAAGGAATCATATGAAATGATGAAAAAGTATTCATGTAGCTAACTTTCAAATTTATGAAACTAAGACATAGTTTGTTGCTATTGATTCGAAGCAAAAAATATCGAAAAAAATAAAAATTCATATGTTAATTTATTAGTCTTCTGTGTCAATACAAACCATGTGAATGACCATTGTGAACAAAACAATAAATAATTAATTATAAGCGGAAATTGACGAATTCAACAGTATCGACAGGGAAGTCACTTCACCAAAACACTGCTAGACTGCTCTGGTCTCATCTTGTTGTTTATGAATAATGGATATACCATTCGAGATTAATCCACATACTCTTTTTACAAGAGCAATAATAAATTGAATGAAATGTGAAAATAATAAACACAGATTTGTAATTGTTCGTTATCAATATAAGTGTTACGCCTGCTTGCTTGATGTTGCAGATTGGAGAACAAATGTATACCCTCATACAGTAGGAAATATGAATATTATGACAATCTAAAATACATATGAAATACCCAAAATAAAATCCTTCAAAAAATTTCTTGTGGGCTCCATTGTGTGGGAATAAGTGTATGAAAAATGCTTGATGTACAGGGCCTACGAAATACTCACAATGTGGGGGGGAGGGGGGGTGATTTGCAATATTCTACTCAAATGGGGTCCACTCATGTGAGTATTTTAAAAGTGTTCTGTGAAGAATTAGTCATAAACGTATAGTATGATTTGATTTTGCATGGTCCAGCAAATGTTTCTATGATTCCCTCGACGATGAATTTTGATACTTTTCATGTAGCTATGCAGAATAAAAATGTCTACAATAAGAATCCTTGTGAATGGCATGTGCCGTAATTGGCTCAAAGAAAGGTTATGTCAACAAAAAATTGATAGAAAGAAAGAAAATGTCAACAAAACATGACAAATTATGAAGTGAGAAACAAGGATAGAAAATTTCAAAATAAGAATCTTTTAGAATGTCATGTGCTATAATATAAAATAAATATTATTTTTTACTTAGAGAGCATATTTAGAAAGTATTTACAAACGTTTTAAATTATAAATAAATAAAAATGAGTGGTAAATAAAAGGGTAATACATGTAAGTCCCTCGACACGTGTGAATAAAAATTAAGCTCGAGTGTTTACTAACAAGAGCCAAATAGTTAAATCACTTAAGTTTTTCAACGAAGGTGTTCATTGAACATGGTATAGGAGTAGCTGGTATCCTGAGTGTAAATCCTCCACATCAAACCTTCGGTGAAAAAAGGAGATTGGAGAGGCACTTTTTATTTTAAGATTAGATGAATCACCAAAGCGATCTATAAGTTAAATTAAACAAGAATGCACTGTAAGGCGAAAATAAGATCTACCATGTGACATATAGGCAACAAAATTCAAGGAGAGAATGGCCAAGGATTACGTGTTGGACAAGAAATTACGTAATTTTAAGTGTGGAAGTCATGGACTAAATTTAATTACTCTACTTAATTTTTCTCTCGTATCCAATTAATTTGAACGTCCATTGCATGCAAAAGTCACAAAACAACCACAAATATTCTCACGCCTTGTCAAGTGTCATCAGCATATACATTTTTTAGAATTTAAGACAAAAAAACTCAATTATGAAAGTCAAAAGTGGCGTCACCAAGTGTTTGTTTGTTTTCCTCTTGATTTCTTCTTCGCTCATTACAACGATAGGATCGTCCCAACCAATAGATTGAATATCAAAAAACTTATTAAGCTGAAAGGAGGATCAAAATATGAGCCATTGAGAATGGCATTTGCTTAACTCCACTGATTCCAATAGCTGATAAGCTTGAGGTGAAGTCATTATGACCAATGTAGATTGTTTAGAGGGCTTTTCAGAATATGTCCAGTGGAGGAAGATTGTTACGTCTAGAACAAAATTCCACATCAAAAAAACCCAACAGACTCCATGAGTATTTGGAAAAAAATCAGTCATTTACTTAGGTCCATGAAAGAAAAAAATGAGTGTGTCGATGAGGAGTAACTCGATTACCACTGGAGTTGAGTTCATCAACTCTGACTCAATTGCCTCATTTGATTGAGTTGAATAGCCAAAGAGAATGGACTAGTTCTACTTACAAATACAGAAGTATTAGGCAGCAGTACTGAGGATCCTGATGTGGCGAAGTTCGCACCATGTCTAGAATCAGATTCAATCGATTGGAGATAAGTGCTAAGAAATGTCAATGGAAGAAACTTGTAAACAGTCTGTCAGATAAAGATCTTTAACATTACGTTATGAAAGAATGTCCAGGGACCTAGTCGAACCCTTTCATGGATTCATTGAGACATGGTAAGAGTAAGAAGTACAATTTTGCTACAAGTACAGAAAAACACTTGGCAGATTTTCATTGGTTCTTGACACAACAAACACAGAAATTGCATCATACAGATGTTGCCAGTACAACACCTATATCATTTTTGTCAATAGTTTTCTGTACCTATGGAATTATTCTAAGAAGTTATCCAAGAATACGATGTAGAGTGACCCATCTGTGGGTCGACAAGTTGGTTTCTTAAAGTAGGCCATGCCATTGGGAGGCTTCTGCGCAGGAAAGGATGCATAAAGACCACCCGTATCAGAATTCGAGTCACCAAAATTGATTATGGCTTCAAAAGCACATTTTGCGTTAGTACCATGCATCAACATGCCATCATAGCCATCCAAGAAACAAGAATTTGCCTCAAAATGGCAGACTTTGAGTATGATTTGAGACTCAAATTTGGATAAGAAATGCCACAATACCAGGGGAAAATTTCACAGGGAGAATACAGGCCTCTCACAAACACGAGGGTCCCATGATTTTTGGGGTATTTTTTTAATGAGGTGGGATCCACCTGTTTGTGAAAGGCCTGTAAGAAGCCTGTGAAATTTTCCCCCGGCATTGTAGCATTTCTTTTTTCTTTTTACTTTTGTTCGACTTAATAGTTGCAAGTAAAATAAATAAATATTTATTACAATACATATTCGAATATACGCAAAAGAGAAAAATAAATTGTATAACTCTTGTTTATTGGACATGTCTATGATATAACAGCTGAAAATTAGACAGCATATCCAGTCGCTAGTAATCTTCTAACGCGATCGAGCTCTTTAGCTTGGCCTCTTATCGACCCTTCTTGTGGCTGGGCTTTGCTTATAGAGCCCGGCTTTCTCGTACCTTGATAAACTTCGGTAGCCGACTCCATTGCCTTGTCAACCTTTAAAATGCTAGTATTCGTGTTTCTAATACCTTGTCAAAAATCAAAACTTTTGAAAACTCTTAAACCTTTGAAAATGTAAAAGTAGTTTCTAATTAATATTGAGCTTCAACTTTTCAAACAAATAAACTAAAAGTAACTCGAATATTTTGCCGGTTGGTAAATTTGTCGTGTTTTGAATCCTAATATCCTTAGCTCTTTCTTTCAATCTTATTTGTGAAATTGAAGAAATCACTTTGCAAAACTGTTTTTGTCCATTCTTGCAGCCATGTTGGAGCATTCACGTGATCTCAAACCTTAAAACTTATATCTAATGGAAAGCTTGTTTTCATTTTGGACATGTATATCTACAACAATAAAGTTATTTGTACAAAGTTGGATTACAAAGTGTGTTGACAAAATCCAGGCCATTGATTTCAAATTATTTAAAAATTTATTTTTGAAATGATTGGTGTGGATGTAATTTTATCATCCAATTTTGTCAACTTCTTTCGTAATGTAGCATAACTCTATCCACAATCATTTGTCATTTTTTATGGCTCCGCTAGCAAATTATGTCATGGCAATTTCAAATCAAACAAAATCGTCTATTCAGATTTTCAAGTCATTCACAGTATCCAAGTATTCATCATTCTTGTAATGTTGTTTCTCTATAAAAAGATAGTGACACAGAGATAATTGCTCGGAATCTAAATAGAGATCCAAGTAAGAATAAGTCATGGTGTCTCGATATTGTAGGTGACACGTGCTTCACCGAGCCAGACACAACTACACGTGCCTGTTTGACATACATTACTTTATTTTATACTTTTCTACCGGATTATTTTTAATCACACATCCACATAATAAAATATCTTATATATATACTAAAAACTTTTCTATACTTTTAAACCATATGTTCTTCTAAAATTCACTATTACAAATGATTTACAGTCAAGAAAAATCTTGATCTAGTTATTAAATTGCATTAACTTTGGAAAAAAGCATTGCTATATAGAAAAAAAAAAAAAAAA
>NC_036239.1:22502783-22509123 GCF_002742605.1 Olea europaea var. sylvestris
AAGAACTCGCAGTTTATGGATGAAGGGAGCTAATTTCAGTTTTTTTGATATCCCAACAAGGATTTTACCATGGCCATTTTCTAGGAGAGTTGATTTAGTCTATCAAAATCTAGGTAATTGGTCGACTTTGTATTATAACGTGTCGAATTATACTTTTGTTGCTCCTGTGTTGGGGTTGTTGGCCTATGATTCGAGTACTAGGTCACCACATTATGACCTGATAGAGCTAAATCTCATGGGGGATAATCCAATCGTAGTTCGTTTTCCTAATGTTTCTTTAAGTGTGGGGATGAAATGCGTTCGGTTTAGTACTAATGGCACGGTGCAATTAAGCAATGTTACCGGGAATAATTCATGTATGGCTCGTGGACACGGGCATTTCTCTATTGTCGTTCCATCTCGACCATCTGATGAAATGACGAAAGAGCGGGTTTGGAAGTGGTGGGTGATTGGATTTGCAGGAGGAATTGTGGGATTGATCTTGCTTCTTGTGGTTGTGATTATGGTATACAAATTGATTAAAGGGGGAAAAATCAAGAAAATGGAGAGACAATCTGAAAGAAATGAGGTTTTGGATACTATTTGGATTGGGAGAAGTAGAATGCCTTCAGCTTCAGGTATCAGAACTCAACCAGAACTTGAAAGTGGTGGGTGATTGGATTTGCAGGAGGAATTGTGGGATTGATCTTGCTTCTTGTGGTTGTGATTATGGTATACAAATTGATTAAAGGGGGAAAAATCAAGAAAATGGAGAGACAATCTGAAAGAAATGAGGTTTTGGATACTATTTGGATTGGGAGAAGTAGAATGCCTTCAGCTTCAGGTATCAGAACTCAACCAGAACTTGAAAGTTCTTATATTCCTTAGCCTGGATTTCCTCTTTTCCTCTTTTTTTCTTTTTCACATTGATAATGGTTCTTGATTCATTTTATTGAAAAATTGAACATATTTTTTTATCGTAAGTTTTAAATTTCATGTATTTATTCGATTATTAGGATTACATAGTATCTGAATTGTTTAAACAAAGATTATCTCTTGCCATTGCTTTTCTTTAGTAACTGTGGATTAATTAGACATTACCAAACTACGATCTAAGATTATACGTAGGGTGCAACAGAAGTTGTGAGAAAATGAATATTTTTTGGTCATGCATTCTAAATTTCGTGTATTTATTCGATCATTAAGATTACATAGTACGTGAATTGTATAGCCAAAGATTATATTTACCGTCGTTGTATTTTAGCTACATATTCTGTAAAGTGGTATAGATTATTCACGACAACATTAAATAAGAATAAAATTATAATGTTCACTTAAAGCAATAATATTTGAGATTATGCACAATATATCGAGTCATACGGAATTTTCCGTTCTCTACCCTGATCGACATATTATCTTCTTTTAGTACAATTTAATAATGTGTATCAAATATGCTCTAGAAAATTAATTTTCTAATTTAAAGGTAGCCAGCCAGTTGGTCCAACTTGAATAAACTTTGTCCAGTGGAAAACAACAGAAATTGCAAGCCTGCTAATACACAATAATCTAAATTGATTGACTAGAAAACTTAACCTCTATGATTGGGTCCGCATAAGTAGAAAACAAATTAAATAATCAACTTCAAAAAAAAAAAAGTCAGTAGTTCAATTTGTTGGTTAAGATATTGCTTTCTTGAAAAAATAATGTGTAGATGATTAGATATGAAAAGATTCCCACTTGAACTACCAATTAGTGTATGTTTAAAGGTTTTCTCTTCTATAATTGGATGAAAACTGCCAAAAAGGGATTGATCTTATATAGTATATGATAAAGTTTTAACCTGGTTGTTTACGTGTCACACTCGTTAAATTTTTTCGAATTTGCGATGGACTATGAAAATATAAATACGGTAAAGATTCATGTCATAAGATGTAACAGAATTCTATCTTGACTGTCAACTTATCAAACCTTTTATTCAAGAATGGGCCGACTATGAAAACATGTGGAGTTCTTAATTATTCGTATAAGATGCATATCGTAAAATATGACAAATTTTGCACTAACTATTGACTGCAATCCTTGTACTTTATTCAAGATTGAAGAAAGGAATCATATGAAATGATGAAAAAGTATTCATGTAGCTAACTTTCAAATTTATGAAACTAAGACATAGTTTGTTGCTATTGATTCGAAGCAAAAAATATCGAAAAAAATAAAAATTCATATGTTAATTTATTAGTCTTCTGTGTCAATACAAACCATGTGAATGACCATTGTGAACAAAACAATAAATAATTAATTATAAGCGGAAATTGACGAATTCAACAGTATCGACAGGGAAGTCACTTCACCAAAACACTGCTAGACTGCTCTGGTCTCATCTTGTTGTTTATGAATAATGGATATACCATTCGAGATTAATCCACATACTCTTTTTACAAGAGCAATAATAAATTGAATGAAATGTGAAAATAATAAACACAGATTTGTAATTGTTCGTTATCAATATAAGTGTTACGCCTGCTTGCTTGATGTTGCAGATTGGAGAACAAATGTATACCCTCATACAGTAGGAAATATGAATATTATGACAATCTAAAATACATATGAAATACCCAAAATAAAATCCTTCAAAAAATTTCTTGTGGGCTCCATTGTGTGGGAATAAGTGTATGAAAAATGCTTGATGTACAGGGCCTACGAAATACTCACAATGTGGGGGGGAGGGGGGGTGATTTGCAATATTCTACTCAAATGGGGTCCACTCATGTGAGTATTTTAAAAGTGTTCTGTGAAGAATTAGTCATAAACGTATAGTATGATTTGATTTTGCATGGTCCAGCAAATGTTTCTATGATTCCCTCGACGATGAATTTTGATACTTTTCATGTAGCTATGCAGAATAAAAATGTCTACAATAAGAATCCTTGTGAATGGCATGTGCCGTAATTGGCTCAAAGAAAGGTTATGTCAACAAAAAATTGATAGAAAGAAAGAAAATGTCAACAAAATATGACAAATTATGAAGTGAGAAACAAGGATAGAAAATTTCAAAATAAGAATCTTTTAGAATGTCATGTGCTATAATATAAAATAAATATTATTTTTTACTTAGAGAGCATATTTAGAAAGTATTTACAAACGTTTTAAATTATAAATAAATAAAAATGAGTGGTAAATAAAAGGGTAATACATGTAAGTCCCTCGACACGTGTGAATAAAAATTAAGCTCGAGTGTTTACTAACAAGAGCCAAATAGTTAAATCACTTAAGTTTTTCAACGAAGGTGTTCATTGAACATGGTATAGGAGTAGCTGGTATCCTGAGTGTAAATCCTCCACATCAAACCTTCGGTGAAAAAAGGAGATTGGAGAGGCACTTTTTATTTTAAGATTAGATGAATCACCAAAGCGATCTATAAGTTAAATTAAACAAGAATGCACTGTAAGGCGAAAATAAGATCTACCATGTGACATATAGGCAACAAAATTCAAGGAGAGAATGGCCAAGGATTACGTGTTGGACAAGAAATTACGTAATTTTAAGTGTGGAAGTCATGGACTAAATTTAATTACTCTACTTAATTTTTCTCTCGTATCCAATTAATTTGAACGTCCATTGCATGCCAAAGTCACAAAACAACCACAAATATTCTCACGCCTTGTCAAGTGTCATCAGCATATACATTTTTTAGAATTTAAGACAAAAAAACTCAATTATGAAAGTCAAAAGTGGCGTCACCAAGTGTTTGTTTGTTTTCCTCTTGATTTCTTCTTCGCTCATTACAACGATAGGATCGTCCCAACCAATAGATTGAATATCAAAAAACTTATTAAGCTGAAAGGAGGATCAAAATATGAGCCATTGAGAATGGCATTTGCTTAACTCCACTGATTCCAATAGCTGATAAGCTTGAGGTGAAGTCATTATGACCAATGTAGATTGTTTAGAGGGCTTTTCAGAATATGTCCAGTGGAGGAAGATTGTTACGTCTAGAACAAAATTCCACATCAAAAAAACCCAACAGACTCCATGAGTATTTGGAAAAAAATCAGTCATTTACTTAGGTCCATGAAAGAAAAAAATGAGTGTGTCGATGAGGAGTAACTCGATTACCACTGGAGTTGAGTTCATCAACTCTGACTCAATTGCCTCATTTGATTGAGTTGAATAGCCAAAGAGAATGGACTAGTTCTACTTACAAATACAGAAGTATTAGGCAGCAGTACTGAGGATCCTGATGTGGCGAAGTTCGCACCATGTCTAGAATCAGATTCAATCGATTGGAGATAAGTGCTAAGAAATGTCAATGGAAGAAACTTGTAAACAGTCTGTCAGATAAAGATCTTTAACATTACGTTATGAAAGAATGTCCAGGGACCTAGTCGAACCCTTTCATGGATTCATTGAGACATGGTAAGAGTAAGAAGTACAATTTTGCTATAAGTACAGAAAAAATTGACAGAATTTTTACAGAAAACCACTTGACAGATTTTCATTGGTTCTTGACACAACAAACACAGAAATTGCATCATACAGATGTTGCCAGTACAACACCTATATCATTTTTGTCAATAGTTTTCTGTACCTATGGAATTATTCTAAGAAGTTATCCAAGAATACGATGTAGAGTGACCCATCTGTGGGTCGACAAGTTGGTTTCTTAAAGTAGGCCATGCCATTGGGAGGCTTCTGCGCAGGAAAGGATGCATAAAGACCACCCGTATCAGAATTCGAGTCACCAAAATTGATTATGGCTTCAAAAGCACATTTTGCGTTAGTACCATGCATCAACATGCCATCATAGCCATCCAAGAAACAAGAATTTGCCTCAAAATGGCAGACTTTGAGTATGATTTGAGACTCAAATTTGGATGAGAAATGCCACAATACCAAGGGAAAATTTCACAGGGAGAATACAGGCCTCTCACAAACACGAGGGTCCCATGATTTTTGGGGTATTTTTTTAATGAGGTGGGATCCACCTGTTTGTGAAAGGCCTGTAAGAAGCCTGTGAAATTTTCCCCCGGCATTGTAGCATTTCTTTTTTCTTTTTACTTTTGTTCGACTTAATAGTTGCAAGTAAAATAAATAAATATTTATTACAATACATATTCGAATATACGCAAAAGAGAAAAATAAATTGTATAACTCTTGTTTATTGGACATGTCTATGATATAACAGCTGAAAATTAGACAGCATATCCAGTCGCTAGTAATCTTCTAACGCGATCGAGCTCTTTAGCTTGGCCTCTTATCGACCCTTCTTGTGGCTGGGCTTTGCTTATAGAGCCCGGCTTTCTCGTACCTTGATAAACTTCGGTAGCCGACTCCATTGCCTTGTCAACCTTTAAAATGCTAGTATTCGTGTTTCTAATACCTTGTCAAAAATCAAAACTTTTGAAAACTCTTAAACCTTTGAAAATGTAAAAGTAGTTTCTAATTAATATTGAGCTTCAACTTTTCAAACAAATAAACTAAAAGTAACTCGAATATTTTGCCGGTTGGTAAATTTGTCGTGTTTTGAATCCTAATATCCTTAGCTCTTTCTTTCAATCTTATTTGTGAAATTGAAGAAATCACTTTGCAAAACTGTTTTTGTCCATTCTTGCAGCCATGTTGGAGCATTCACGTGATCTCAAACCTTAAAACTTATATCTAATGGAAAGCTTGTTTTCATTTTGGACATGTATATCTACAACAATAAAGTTATTTGTACAAAGTTGGATTACAAAGTGTGTTGACAAAATCCAGGCCATTGATTTCAAATTATTTAAAAATTTATTTTTGAAATGATTGGTGTGGATGTAATTTTATCATCCAATTTTGTCAACTTCTTTCGTAATGTAGCATAACTCTATCCACAATCATTTGTCATTTTTTATGGCTCCGCTAGCAAATTATGTCATGGCAATTTCAAATCAAACAAAATCGTCTATTCAGATTTTCAAGTCATTCACAGTATCCAAGTATTCATCATTCTTGTAATGTTGTTTCTCTATAAAAAGATAGTGACACAGAGATAATTGCTCGGAATCTAAATAGAGATCCAAGTAAGAATAAGTCATGGTGTCTCGATATTGTAGGTGACACGTGCTTCACCGAGCCAGACACAACTACACGTGCCTGTTTGACATACATTACTTTATTTTATACTTTTCTACCGGATTATTTTTAATCACACATCCACATAATAAAATATCTTATATATATACTAAAAACTTTTCTATACTTTTAAACCATATGTTCTTCTAAAATTCACTATTACAAATGATTTACAGTCAAGAAAAATCTTGATCTAGTTATTAAATTGCATTAACTTTGGAAAAAAGCATTGCTATATAGAAAAAAAAAAAAAAAA
>NC_036239.1:22509352-22522855 GCF_002742605.1 Olea europaea var. sylvestris
TTAATAATTTTTTAAAGTTTGATACTGAAATATCCTGCCCGTTTAGGATTTAATGAAAAATAATGGTTTTTAAGAGAATTGAATTGAAAAATAAGTTCATTTAAAATTTAAATTAACTACATTCTCTTCCATCACTTTTCGATTTTATTTACTTTATTCACGTTAGTTAATCAACCTTATCTTGGATAGTACTTACTAAGTTATATGTCAATTATGGGCTCAGGCCCAATTTATTTTGAAATGAAGATATTGGCCCAAATCATTTCATTGAGACTTTTTCAATAGAATAGTCATTAAGAGCCTGTTTGTTTCCCATTATGGGAGAAACTATGAAGTTTTGAATAGTATTTTTTGGAGAATGTGAGATTATATTTTTAAAAAATTAATTGATCTGTGTGTAAAATATTTTATTGTATAAATGTGTAGTGAAGAATGTTATGATAACAAAAAAATTAGGCCATGTTTGAGCCACATTTTTTAGAAAAAAATTTATTTTTTAACTGTAATTTGACATTATTTCAATTATATATTTTTAATACATGTAAATTTAAAAACTTTTTCTTATTTTTAATGACACATTTCCCATCAATACACTATTTAAAAATGTCTTTTAATGAAAATAATGTGGCTTAAACATGGGCTTAATTTGTTAAAGGATGACAAATAGGGGATTGAGCTATTTAGCCCTTGTTTGATTTGGTTAAAAATAAGATCTTTAATAGTTCTTAAAAAAGTTGATGAAATGTATAGTTAAAAATTGTGAGTCTCATAAATCATATGATTAAAAATGAATTTGAAAATAAAAAACTGGAGCCAAATAGGGGTGTAATCAGATCCACAATACTTATGGAATGTTTGACATGATTTTTAAAAAGTCAAAAGCTATTTTTAAAATTAAAAATTTATTTTTGAATATGTTTAGATAATTTTTTGTACGAACTTTTTCTTATTGAAGAGTTATAATAAAAAAATTATTTATTCTTAAAGAAGCTCTTCTACAAAAATTAAAAGATGTCATGTCCCAATTGTATGAATATATACAACTAACTTTGTTCAAATGAGTTTTTCCATCAAATTAGGCAAGAACACAAGATTCTAAATAATCAACTATGTTCAAAACATGATGATGCATTTTCGATAACATTAAAAATAGATAAGTAACATCACAAGTATACGAGAGGTTTAAGTCATAAAAAAGTTAGAAAGTTGACTGTGTTACAAACATATAAAAAAGGTTGTAAGTACAAAAATAATTTAAAAAATGTATTTAAAATTTTAAAGTGAAATGATGAGCATATTCACATTTTATTGTAATTTAATATATAGATGTGACACGGTCAAGCTACGTATAATTTTGCATAAACACAAAAGAAAAGGATTTTTACTAGTAAATTTGATGTTACCAAACCAGGTTATTGATTCTTCTAAAATTTTGTTAGATTGATTCTCGATTTTTGAGCGAAACTGTTCTTTATTTTGTGCATAGAGTTGTATTACGATAACGTGACTTAATGACAAGATTGTCAACAATGATTTTGTCACATGTATATAATGATTTGCATATACGTGATGTGGTGAAATGTGATTGGATTAGAATTTCTTCAACTAAATAAAAAAAACTTCATTATCTTTTTGACACCTCATTTTTATGTAAATTATTATGTAACTCTATTATGTATAAGTAACATTATTCCGTCAACAACATTGAACACATACTAATACGCTTATATTAAATTAGAATTATTCAAACATAAAACATATCAATCACCAAAAAAATTTACTCGATCTAGTTGAAAAATTAAAATTTCTAATTTGAGCTTAGTTCTTTGCCCCCTTTTGCCCCGTTTAAAATTCTTCAATTTAATTTAAATTTTTATCTTTCCTATTTTTAATCACACAATTTTCAATAAAGCGCCCGTTTGGCCCCCATTTTATTCTCATTTTTCCTCATTTTTCCAACTTTTTGTCAACAATAGTGGACCCCCAATCAAAAAATCAAACGGCTCCCTAACAAAAATTTGAGGCAACAGCTTTTCAGACATTTTGTTGAATTTAGAATTTTTGTCTTTCCACTTCTGCCTCCATTTGAAATTTTATTCCTTAATTGTAGCACTTGTTGTCAATTGGAATTTTATTTTTTAATTGAGGGCAAACTGGTCAGAGAAATTCAACAGCATGGTACCGCGTTCTTTCATTTCTGACAGTTTCTTCAATGCTGTCACCATCATCTGCCACAAAAACTGTAGAAAAATGAGATAAGGTAGAAAAATTTGGCAAGAATGAGCATCAAACAGGCGCAAAATAATATTGCATACAAATTGAAAACTTTTTATTCTTTTACAACCATCCATTTTTCAAAAAAAATACTATTCCCCCCATTATAAATCCAAATAATGGGGGCCAATCGGGGACAAAGTCTGCAAGGGGAAAAATGAAAAAATAAAACGAAAAATTGCAGCAGCGGTTCCTAATCTTTTTCATTTGTTGCAGACTTTACCCTAATCTTAATTTTGTGTCAACGGAGATTACTAACTTTTCATAAATATGCACGGGGGGATCCATCTGGACGAAAATTGTCCAAAACACTATCAATTGATTGAAAAAATTAAGGAATCAACATCCAATAAAACTATTCAAAACACTATCCAAAAACACTGTCCAAAAAGATATTAACTATCAATATCCAATAAAATCATCAAAGTAGAAGATAGTTTAATGAATTTTCTTAGTCAACTAACGGTGTTTTGGATGGTTTCCATCTAAATGGACCTTAGGTGCATATTTATGAAAAGTTAGGGACCTTTGCTGACACAAATTAAAGATTAAGGTAAAATTTGTAAAAAAAAGTTAGGGACCACTACTGCAATTTTTCCAAAATAAAATCCAGATCCAGTCTCAACGTTCCCTTGCAGTTCACGTCACATTAGGACACAAAGTAAATAGTTAACTAGCAAAACCATGTGCAAGCGCAAGACACGTCACCCTTGTCGGAAACCACAGAAATTATTATGGCGGACTTCATCTCTCTACCTCATCTCCGTCAATTTAATCAATCGATCCAACGGCTGAAAATGTACTGACGTTGCAAATTCTGTGTCTGACGTCATGCTCACCACTTGTCACGTGCAAGGCTGAAAATTGAAAGCTTCAATCTGAAATATAGCCAATAAATGATTAACACGTTCCTCGGGCCACGTGGTGTCACGTGGACCTGCTCCAACATGTAACTAGATTGGAAAGGGCGAAAAATCGGATTTGAAAAAAAAAATTTGCATACTAGTTCCAACCTGTTATTGTATTAGCAAATTGACAGTCCACTATTAAAAAGAAACAAATTGTTCTTCATGTTTTATTATTGTTGTATAATAAATCTTCAGTCACGAATTAGAGTCCAAGTTATTAGAAAATTGATTCTTGACATTTAGAAAAAAGTAAATATTTGTACAATTAATCTCCGAACTCATAATTTTTTGTAATTTCACTAAATTGCTATATGGCCCTCTTATTCATTTCAATTTTTAAGCATCAGAGTCTTGAGTAGAACTTATAGGAAATATTAGTTTCATTAAGTAGGACATATAAGACTTAAAAATTTAACATATCCACAATCGAGGAATGATTTTGCAAGAATAATTAAAAGTTGGAGATCAAGCAAATGACCGGAAAAATTTATAAAATCATATATTTCAATAGACTCATATGTACAACCAATTTATCTACTACTCGATTATATTTATTTATAATTTTTTCGAAAAATGGAGGATAGTCTGCTTGTGTTTAAAGGTTGAAGACTAACTTATTAATAAATCAATAAGTTGGAGGCTGGTTTTGCAATTTTCGCTTCTAGAAGATTAGATCACTAAACGCTGTGGGGCCTGCGGGAGCGGAATCCGTCAGGTGATTTGACACGTCATCCCTGGACCACTTTAAGGTGTCGCATGATAAAAGGCCATTGTGGGGTCCGCTTTCGTTGGATTCTTTTCCGTCTTCGGTTGCAAGTTTTATAATCAATGGAGTCAGAAGTGGGACCCTGTTTCCCTGAGTGGACACGTGTCCAATTGGGTATTGAGTGAGTAGGAATGAAGTGTTTGGGAATAAGGAATCGACAAGAAAGGGTGGAAAAGTGATGTGGTGAAGGCAGGAGAGAGTGCTTTTCCGCGTAAGAAAGGGTGCATCAAAGACTGCTAGTGTGTGGTTTCTTTTTTGTGATTTGAAAATGACATTATATTGTTGATAAACTTCTTAAACTATTTAATTAAAATTTCGAGTTTTACGTATTGTTCGTTTTCTTATACACATATTATGAAATTTCATTCGCGCATTCTCAACAATTCCTAATAGAAACAAAGTTTGGTATCCATTTGATGTCACTTCAAATAACAATTTGTTTCTTATATTTCGATATAGCCCAACTCTTCTATTGTATATTGGACCAACGTTTTGCATAACATAATTACTTGAGAATCTATCATGGATTTTTTTTTCCACTTGTACAATTTGCCCCTTCATCTTTGTTCGATTGCAACTTTGAAATCCTCTTATACAACAAATTTTGGAGCTTAAATTTTGTTAGGTTTTGAAACTCAAGAGTTCCATTTTGAAAAATTAACATTTGTGTAAAATTGCACAGTACTTGAGATACTCATTATTTGCCCTATTTTTTAATCATGTAAGAACTTGTTCACACTTTTTCAAAATGGCTTTTCATCATACATTTTATTTTATTTAAAAAAAAAAAGAAAGAAAGAAAGAAAGACTTGCCTTCTTATTTTCAAGTAATAAAAAATAGGCAAAAAAAGGTTCACATGTATTAAAGGTATATGAACTTTGCCCATGTACCAAAACTAAACAATAGCTCTGTTTAAAAATAATAGATATACCCAAATTTGTATCACATTCATACATGAATTAATTCTTGTAAGTAAAAAACAAAGGATTAATCTACGTGGGAAACAGAGTGTCTCTACACTTGACAAATTAATTACGAAATAGTGCATGAACTTTACCATGTATCAAAACAATACATAAACTTTGTATTTACCTCGGAAAATGCATTTTTCACGTAGTCAACATCTAGCAACTCCACGTAAGTTCCTCCTTGCATACTTTAAACACGCTATTAGTCACTCGTGGCCCATTTTGGTGGTAGAGAAAGCGGCCACAAGCACTCCAACGGTAAAGTCACTCAAAAATATGTAAAATTAGGACATTCTAGTAGCGGGAATCGTCGAAAAAAATATCTATGATAAATGAGTGAAACTATATGTGTATGAGTTGGTTGGAGTTGCATTACCTTTTTTGGGGCACTAAGTATGAGTATATATAAGGAAAGAAATGAATGTTAGACCTTTAGATGGAGGGGCACTTGGCCTCCTTCGTCAATCAAAACGTCTCATTCTAGATGTCAATCCATCAATCCCTAGGTGGGCAGGAATTTGTATCTCTCTAACAAGCAGATTCATGACTTGATTCTTTCGCGTAAGCTATACAGACCTGACATCAATCAATTATTGAGAATGAAATTTGAACTCAATGGTCTATTTATTAGACATTAATATCACTAGATCAAAAGCAGTTTTATTTAGATGTCACCTAAATTACAAAATTGATATTACATGTACACTTCTTGAGTACATAATGTGTTGCACCTTCCTCACGTGGAGGGGGTCCGCATATATTTTATTGTATACAGGTCCCCCCATGTGAGGGGTTGTAAATGTTTATGTATACAAGAAATGTACAATTAAACTAATTCAAATTTCAATCTATAAAATGCATTGAGCCCTTGTTCGAGCCTCATTTTGATGGTGATTGATAGAGAACGTGTTAAAAAAAATTAACGAAAAATTTTGAATTTGCGTGTAATATTATGTTATTAAAAAATATGTGATTGAAAATTAGTTTTGAGAAAAATGAATTTTGATAAGAATGGGACTCAAATAATTTCAAAAAATGAATTTTGAAAATAATATGCTCTAATAAGCAATCAACCTCGATTCTATAAAGCATTGACACTGGAATTGATGCTCAATGCTCTCCGATGTGAAAAAATCTTACCTGCCAAAATATAATTAATGCACCAGTTTAGGTTATAAAATTAGGTGTGTCTAGTGCCATGCACACATCAATAGATTTTTTAGTTGTAATCAATTTGCTCTAACGTGATTTTGAGTTTGACTTTGCTATGGGTGCAGAAAAGATAGTACAAAATGGGTACAGAAATTCAAAACATACACACATACATGGGGGTGTGTGGTGTGATTTTTTCCAATATAAAACTCACATGACCCCCACCCCATGTAAGTACCCTGTTTTTATCTTGTATAAATAATTCTGCACTTGGAGAATTATTCTTTTGAGTTTACTCAAACACATTCAACTAAGAAAGTTTAAAATAAATAATATTTTCGTTAGTGAACGATGGAATCAAGGTAATTATTCATTTGATTGTACATTATTATCAAAACAAGTAATATTTAAGAATTTCATAATAGAATCAAGAAGTAATAAATATCTTATAAATGAATTATTGATTTCATTTGTAAATATGGAACCACATAATAACTCCGATTTGGTTTGATTCCATAATCAAAATTTCTAAATTATTGATGAAAACTAAAATACTCCAAAAATAATTAATCGTGTTGTAACAAAAATTGATTAATGATTTCACGTGGTTTGTACGTTGCACCAGCCTTAATATTAAAAATAAAATAAAAATTGTTCATTGAGTTATCTTGATTCCTCTCTCGATTTTGGCAATAAAATCGAGGATTGAACCTATAATTGAGAACCATAAATGGACAGTCTAAGCTCTAGTATTCAAAACTTGAGTAGAGGTGGATTGAAATGGCTATTGTTACTTAAATTAAAGTAAAAAAGAATAATCCATTTAAAATTAGTTTGCAAGCTGAGTAAACAAACAGACCTTAAAAGAGCAGAATAGTGGGCCCATTCTGGATTTGAAAGACTAATCAATTACATTTAATTCCTCAAAGATTAATTTATTTTCAAAACAAAGACACGTCAGCCACAAGACGAACGCTTGTTGATCGAGGAACCAACAGACACGTGTACGGTAAAGTTGACACAGGTATAAATAAATAAATATATCTATTACGCACATTCGTGTGCCAGCTCACCAATTGCCTCGCTCTTAGCCCTAGTATATAATATTATACTTGAAAAAATTCTAAATGAGACAAGGGCTGAGGTGGCCCCCGGGACGAATCCAGAAATTTTTTACTGTGGAGTCAAAAATTAAGGACATTCAAGTGAATCTCAGGAACTCCAGGGACAATAGACTTCATTCATTAGTGCTCGAGCATGCTTTGCCTGACATCCCAAGTTTCTATTATGTCAAACATTGACATGACATATACATGAATTTTCTAAAAACTAAAGATGAATAAACACAAAAAATGTAACTCAATGAATAAATCAGAACAGGAAATTTTTGGGTAAAAATAAATTTACTCAATAATTTTCAATACATGAATAACAATGAATATTTTTGCCATTGCAACAAGTCAGTTGGATTTTTCAAGTTACAGAAGAATATTGTCATCAATGATAATCTCAAATGTGTGATATCTAATGAATGCAATAAGAAAATAACAAATTACAACAACAATATATGCAAATATTCAAGGGCGGAGTCAAGAATATTTTTAAGTGCGGATGAAATTTAATCAAGGTTGGAGTTTTTGGGGGCTTGAAACGTATATTAAATTTGGGCCATCAAATTATAGTATGCAATATGCAGTAATATTTTTCTTAACTAATCTATAAACTCAAAGCTCAATAAACAAATAAATAAAATGAAATATTCAATCTCAACTAGAGTTCGACCATGAATTTAATGATAGCAAAAATATAAAACAATATTAGGAAAATACTAAAATGACATAGTTTATAAGACCAAATTAATTTGTTGCACAAAATTTGAATTTATACAATTTTGATACGGACCACTTAATTGATTAAAGAATATAATAATCTCACTTAATGGACTGTAGACTTTCCCAATTCACTCACACTCTGACTTCTCTCTATATGCACTCTTTCTCTCACACTTGCGCTTGTAAGATTGGACCCTTTGTGTGTTTTTTTTTTATCACACAGTCATGCATACAATACATAAAATCAATATGTATATTGGTGGTAAACGATGCAAATAATGACTCAGAAAAAAATTGTGGAGTCATTTGACCTCATGTGGGTCCGCCCCTGGTGGCCCCTGATCTCAATTCATCTGAGCTTAGCCACCTCAACCCCCCGTTTGTGTAGAACGATTCTTATACTTGAAGACACGGAGTGACCAGGTCGAATTGAGATATGATATCCCGAATTTACCATCTTATTGCTTGTTCGTTAATTACAATTTTTACATTTCGATACGTTATATATCTTGGGCAAATAGAAAGATGCCCATATATTTTTTAAAGGTCGAAACAATAAATGTTAATTCAATATTGTATTTGTATTGACGTATTTGGACAATATAAAATCATGTCATATGTGCACTAGCAATGATAAAAAAAGCAAGTCTCTCTTCCTTATCTTGAATTGAGTTGGACTAGTCACGAATTACTTTAGTAGATCCAAAAATTGACGTGTATCTTTACCAATTAAGGTCCCGTTTGGTAGACATTTTTTTTCAAAATGCATTTTTCTCTTTCTTCTTTTCAACTACACATTCTTTATTAAAATAATATTACACGTAAATCAATTTTTTTTTTATTTTTCAACCACATATTTCACATCAATTTACTATTCTAAAATACATTTTTACATAAAAATCACTATCAAACACCCTTTAAATGCAAGAATACACTCTATCAAATCTAACCGTGATTTGTTTTTTACCATGTTTAAAATTAAGTAAAAAATATTAATTTCAATATCTTTAGCCCCACCAACATGTGAAACCTTATTTATACGAACACGTGTTTCAATGACTGGGATTGTTACTCTCTCTCTCTCTCTCTCTCATATCAGTCTGAAAACAGAGAAAAAAAGCTCTGTTGTCCTCTGTTTTTCTCTTAGTGAGAGAAATGCAAGGAGTTTAGAAGTAAATGGTACTTTCTGAATTCTGAGACTTATAATTTATCTTCGTAATATAAGATTTTTGGGCTTCGAATTATTTAAGGTACGATGAGCTTTAAGTTGTTTCTGTTTCATGTGTTTTTTTTCCCTTTTTGGTGAATTCTGAATTGTATTTTAAACTTTTCTGGGATTTTTCTTATTTGATTTGTGAATTTTTGAGCTATATTTCTTGTTGATTACTGTAAATCTTGATTTTACAGTAGAAGAATTTGATGATTCAATACGAATTTAGTTCGATTTAAGATTTCTTAGTTCGTTATTATGTCTGTTTAGTTTTGGAATTCTTGGGTGTAAAGAAGATTACTCTGTCATTTCATTTTAGGATGTCTTGGATTTACTACAGTAAAAGTGGTTGTGTATTACTGTTACATTCTTTGTTGATGGGTTGGGATGATGAAAAGATAAGAGTGGACCCCACGGCTCCTGCGCCCACTTGATTTGGCGGATGAAAGGTGGAACTAGGTGCATTTGATTGCAAGCTTGGAACTTGCATTGAAAGAAAATTAAGTTAGGTAATTGAATTACCTAGAATTTTTTTGTATGGAAATTGTCAATTACAGGTGTTTGATTGTCTTAATTTTCAAAGTAAAATATGTTATACTTTTCTGTAAAGTTGAGTTTGTGGGAAGTACTAATTGTCTAGAAAATAAAAACCTACCCTTAAAGAAAATGTTTTCTTGGTTTTTAAGAGACACATGGTCACCCGACCAACTTTGAAATATCTTTTCCATGAAAAAGAAAATGCCAATCAAACAATCCAAAAGAAGGAACTTGGTGGAAGAAAGGACATTTTTCATGGAAAATTAAGTTAATCAAACATATCCTAATAAGTGTTGATGAAGTTAATCACATTTAGTTATGTAGCTGATATTAAATTTATCGAGAATAAGACTCAACATCGATCGATGATCTTAATGTTTCTAGTTGTTATGTCTGTAGAGGGACAGTATTTGATTGTTTCAATTAAGAATCTTGGCTTTTGGGACTGGCCAGAAAGAGATAATAGCAGTTAAAAATTGGTTTGTGTCAAATTTTTAACATCAAGATGGCGTCTTTTCCTTAGACTTGCAAACTGTCATAAGAAGAACAATCTTTTGTTGAAAAAAATAAAAAAAAAAAAAAAAAAAAAAAAAAACTAATGAAGAACTAAACATGGGATTTATCTCGGCTAAATCTTTAATTTTCTCGGCCTAATATTTAGCACTTAGCAGTAACTTTGTGGATCAAATGTTGTAGCTGAAATTTTGTTTATATGGTCTTATTGGATTTTCAGCAGAATCAATTTCCGGTTGGTTTGAACTGGCTGTGACGAAGAATCTTTATATTTATGACGGGTGCAGCTATTTCATTTTCAGCCAGCATCTTTCCCCATTTTTGCTAGTTTGTATGTAGCTTGACACCTTCTGAATATTTTGTCTAAACTGCATTGACATTTTGATTGTGCAGTTTTTCTATTTTGCCGAACTTAGCTATTTCCATCTCATTTGGCTCTCCTTCAGTTGAAGATCGAAAGGTCATTTTTGAGTTACAAATTGAATAAAGTACTGCAGTCTCTACTTTGTATGTCACCATGGGAAATAGTGAAGACGGGAAGGTTTCTATGCCTGAGAAGTCATCCTCACCTGCAATGGTAGGCAAAAAAAATATTTGCATAATAATTCGAACATGTCATTTACAAAAGTAATATATGTTGGTCATTGTACTCTGACTGAATCACAAGTTCACATCTGAGTTGGTGTAAAATGCTTGTCTCATTGACAGGACCAGCATAATATACATGTATTCCCTGATTGGACCAAGATGCAGGTTATTCACTCTGTTTATATGCTTTCTTCCTATAGTCGAGAAGTGAGAATTGAATTCTTGTCAATATTCGAGGGCATGTTGATGCTAATTATTGGCTAGTTTAATCTCCAGGCTTACTATGGTCCTCGACTTGCTGTACCTCCTTATCTAAACTCAGCTGTTACCTCTGGTCATGCTCCTCCCCCCTATATGTGGGGACCACCACAGGTATTCCTCGATCTGTTAAAGAAGCATCAGGGATAAATAGACTGCCAATTCTGAAATGTTTAATTATAGATGCTGTTTTTCCAGGCTATAATGCCACCTTATGGGCCTCCATATGCGGCATTCTATGCACATGGCAGCATTTATGCACATCCAGGAGTTCCTATCGTAAGTTTGTCCTTTATTAAACTTCGACCAGCTCATTTTGAATGAGATTTCATCGATAGTTGTGATTTTGTGTAGGCTGGTACTCCTTTGAGCATGGACACACAAACCAAGTCATCGGAGAATACAGACGGAAGTTTGTTGAAGAAATTGAAAGAATTTAATGGGCTTGCAATGTCAATAGGCAATGGCAATGCCGACTCTGACAGTGCTGAAGGTGGATCCAACCCTAGACTTTCAAAGAGGTTTGTTTGATATGTAAACTTGGCAATTTCTTCAATGATTTACCAATTGTCTGTCCTTTCAGTAGAAGAGAGTAACTCCTTGTGGTTCCTGCATATTTTGGTGTTATTGATTTATTGTCGATTTTCTTGCCTATGAACAGTGGGGAAACTGGAGATTCCAGTGATGAAAGTAATGGGATCACTGCAGGGGTAAGGATTTCCCAATATATATATGATCTGATAAATTTGTTCTCAATGTTTCTTTGTGTTTGACCAGTTTTTAAATTTATAATTGTTTGATTATTATCATATTGTCAACTAGGTTGGTCACAAAGGCAAGAAAAGAAGTCGGGAGGAAACTCCTAACAATGGTAAGCTTTCTTTTACGTCCGAATATCGTAATTAGAAAACTTTCATGCCAAATTAGGATCATAATTTCCTTCTCATTCGAAATTGTTTATGTGCTTTTTGTGTGAACTTTCTGAACAATTTTGATGGTCCTTTAAATGAGTTCTTATTTTATTAGTGTCTCTCTCGGCTATATTTGATTTATCTATATTTTATTCTCATTAGTCCGGTTTTATGTTAAAGCTGCTGATATACTGAAGATAAGATCAATCTAGACGCTCTCAATTCTTTGTTGGCCAAAACCATTCTCTTTGGTTTTTATCTTCTAGAAGATAAAAAATGGAGATGTTACTCAATACTCGTTAAGCATTCCAGCATGCTGGATTCTCATCTGCTATTTTATTCTTACGTCTTACCCTTCTGAAAGCTGTAGACAGCAAGGCTCAAACACATAACAGTTTGATGGATATGGTCGTACCTGAAAAGGCTCCAGAAAACGTCTCCACAGCATTAGAACTCAAAGATCTTTCTTACACAAATGTGAAGTCTGTTCCAACTAAATCGCCTCAACCACCCTTGACAAATGAAGCTGGGCTGCACGTAAGTTCTGAATATGATCCCTTCTTATTTCGTACTTTTGTTTCCATTATGTGCCTGTTCATGCTTTCAATCTTCAACTATAAGATTTCTACCAAGCCAAAGTGGGAATTGTTTAAGAAAATGGATGATTTACTTGCAATTCTCAAAAACCTTTCTAGATTAGATTTGGCTTTGTGGTATGCATTATTTTAATCTGTCTATTAGGTGTCCAAATAAATAGTTATAAAAACAATTTATTTTCATTTCTTGACATGCTTTTTCAACTTGCCTGTGCAGAATGATCGGGATCTGAAGCGAGAGCGAAGGAAACAGTCTAATCGAGAATCTGCTAGAAGATCAAGGTTGAGAAAACAGGTATGAGTAGTAGCTTAAAATATCCACTTATAAGTTATCTTTGGAATAAATATGAACTATTTATTGGTCAAAGTTGACAACAAGCTACTAGGGTAAGAATTACTTTCTAAGTGATTTTATTGCTTAAAAGTAACATCTTGCTTTCTTTTGTAAGTTTTTACATTTTTCTTTAGGCTTATTTTTCTCTAATCTGTAGCCTACTCTTCCTTGCTCAGGCTGAGGCTGGGGAACTAGCTACAAAGGTTCAAATGCTAACTCATGAGAATTTGACTCTCAAATCCGAGATACATAAATTACTGGAAAACTCGGATATGCTGAAGGTCGAGAATGCTACGTTAATGGTACGAATATTTCACCTCTGTTTATCTCTTACTTTCTTTTTATATTTAATAGCTTCTGCATATTAAAAAGGGCTTAAAATTCCCAGGAGAAACTAAAAGATGCTCAACTAGGCCAAACAGAGATAAGCCTACACAAAATTGATGATCCGAGGCTGAAACCAATTGGGACGGCAAATCTACTCTCAAGAGTTAATAACTCCGATAGAAAAAATGAGAGCGATACTTACGAGAATAAAAGCTCGGGAACAAAGCTTCGTCAGCTTCTGGATGCTAGCCTGAGGACTGATGCTGTGGCTGCCAGCTGATCGAATCTGTACACTTGATTATCCTTTTTCCTTGACTAGTTAAGCATG